>NC_140167.1:6353309-6368309 GCF_963971535.1 Notolepis coatsorum | reverse complement strand
ATTCTACTGTGCTAATATGTCTATACTACACTACTATGCTAATATGTCTATACTACTATCTACTATGCTAATATGTCTATACTACTATGCTAATATGTCTCTAGACTACTACCTATACTATTCTAATATTACTATCTACTGTGCAAATATTACATATTATACTACTATGCCTATACTACTACCTACTATGCTAATATCTATATTACTACCTACTATACCAGGGTGGCCAACATTCAGAGACTCAGGGGGCTTTCTCACTAACCATTCGGGGTCGAATCACAGCGCGATCGCATCAAAATAGGGTGTGATCGTCCTAATGAGGGGGTGGGTTATATTGACAAGGCTTGACAACAGAGGTTCAAATATAACTTCATATTTATTGGTTATTTGTTTCTTTATATCAGCATCCAGTTTCCACCACCGTGTGTTAAACTCTTCCTGTGTTGACGTTAGAGCGTGACATCATCGCCTACGGGAGCTACACGCTCAAAACGCAAACCGTAAACAAAACCCGGAGCGCACCAAGACTGCAGTGTGTACGCAACTAGAGGGGGAGAGGGAGGGGGGAAGTTCGCACCCAAGGACGGAGCGAGGACGGAGCAGAGCTGATTCGACCCCGAATGGCAGTGAGAAAGCCCCCTAAGAGCCACAAAAATGACTGTGGTAGCACAAAGAGCCACACCATATATATCAGCATTTCTCAACCTTTTTTTCAGTCATGGCACTTCATGTGTTTATAGGTCCCACCTCTGGCCTCTGCTGTTGCTAATGTCTTTTTTATTTGGGCCTCACAGGGTTAACCTCTTAAGCCCGAGTGGTCCGGTACTGGACTGCAAATTACATCAGGCCATAAATCCATCTCTACAGAATGTATGAATTAATGTTGTGTTTTCTTTTCAAATGTAGCCAAGAGTAAAGACCCTAACCGTGTCAAAACAGCAGTCAAAGTGTATATTTTCAGCATTACGTTTGTTTACCAATGATTGTAACTGTTATTAGTGAAATATATGATGATAGAAATCTCAGGGCATTGAGTCGGAAACCGGTGCATATTAACGGCAGGAAGTGGCGCAGCCAAAAGTGAGTGTAGTCTTTTGAAGGAAGAGACCCAGGCCTTTTGATGGACTTTCGAATTTCGAAAAACGACCCTACCCAGCTCACGCCAGCCCCTGTCAATCATTTGACTTCTGTATTCACTTTTTTATTTCTCTTATTTTTTGGGATTATCTCCCACAAACCTGAACGCTATTGCCATAATACAGAACACAGTTAGTTTCTCTACCTTTCTGTGAACGTCTAGCAAAAAACGGCGTTGCAATCTGATGGAAAACTTTGGAGAAATGTACATTATAAAAAAGTAACTGTACTTGTGAATCACGCCTGGTGATACTAAATCCAGATTGAATTCTGCCATTGGAAAGGGGAGATTTGGCAACTTGGCCATAATAAGGTAATTTATAGGCCTGATATTCTATAATCATATTTCAAATTGCATGTGCCTAGCCATTTCATTAGTAATTGTAAGACTATAAAAAATATGAATGAGGTGGTTAATGAATTCAAATTTCTTTTGTAAATGTGGGGACAAATCTGGCAGATGCCATTAAAAAACATGATGAACCATTACAGGAAGGATGGAGAGGATATAGTAAAGTATTGCAGTCTATGTTTTTGGGAAATGTCAGTGAAGCAGAAATCATATCCATTGTATCAAAATCAAAGAATAAGACATCCATTGACAGTGATAGGATAGATATGATTATAGTGAAAAAGACAATTGATTGTATAATCAAACCTCTCTGTTATATTTGTAATCTTTCTTTTCAGACAGGTATTTTTCCAGACAGGATGAAGGTAGCAAAAGTTATCCCACTTTTCAAAGTAGGAGATAAGCACAGTTTCACTAATTATAGACCAGTGTCATTGCTCTCACAGTTCTCGAAAGTGCTTGAAAAACTGTTTTCGCATAAGCTAGATGTTTTTGTGGAAAAGAACAAATTGCTGAGCAAAAGCCAGTATGGCTTTAGGCAAAACAGGTCAACAGCGACTGCTATATAGGGTGTTTATTGATTTAAAAAATGCATTTTATACCTTAGATCATAATATTTTAATTTATAAATCACGTTCATATGGTGTGAGAGGAATGGTTCTTGAATGGTTGAGTAGTTATCTCCACAATAGGCAACAATATGTGCAGTTGGCAGATGTCAAATCTGAGCTCATGAAAATTGAATGTGGGGTACCGCAAGGTTCTGTTTTGGGGCCTAAACTCTTTCTTTTATATATGAATGATATTTGTGATGTTTCAAAACTATTACAGTTTGTCTTGTTTACTGATGATAAAAAAAAAATTTGCTCTGGAAATAATTTAAAGGAACTAGCTGAATATATTGTGTATGAAATGACAAAACAAAAAAATTGTTTGATGTAAATAAGCTATCACTGAATCTGAAAAAAAGATAAAACAAATATAATTGAATTGATATTCTCCTTTGGTTCATTATTATTTACTCAAGCCTACCTAGTAACATACACAATATTTCTGACACTGGGAATACATTCCCTGAGATCCATAGATGTCCCTAGAATCAGATACCAAGAACATGCAAATGAACCATTTAAAAAGAAAGTCTGTAAATGTGTATTATATGTCTTATGGAAGAATGACAAAAAATAAAAAATATTATAATACATTTTGTATTAAAAGAAAATTTAATGGAGGGAGGAGACACACATTGGGGGGCAAAGAGCTGCATGCGAGCCGCGGGTTAGCCACCCCTGTACTATACTAATATATCTATACTACTACCTACTATGCTAATATGTCTATACTACTACCTACTATACTAAAATGTCTATACTACTACCTACTATGCTAATATGTCTATACTACTACCTACTGTACTATACTAATATGTCTATACTACTACTATGCTAATATGTCTATACTATGTAGGTGACTGTAGAGTGACTGTAGTGTGACTGTAGAGTGACTGTAGAGTGACTGTAGTGTGACTGTAGTGTGACTGTAGAGTGACTGTAGAGTGACTGTAGAGTGACTGTAGTGTGACTGTAGTGTGACTGTAGTGTGACTGTAGTGTGACTGTAGAGTGACTGTAGAGTGACTGTAGTGTGACTGTAGTGTGACTGTAGAGTGACTGTAGAGTGACTGTAGAGTGACTGTAGAGTGACTGTAGAGTGACTGTAGTGTGACTGTAGTGTGACTGTAGAGTGACTGTAGTGTGACTGTAGTGTGACTGTAGACTGTAGTGTGACTGTAGAGTGACTGTAGAGTGACTGTAGAGTGACTGTAGTGACTGTAGAGTGACTGTAGAGTGACTGTAGAGTGACTGTAGTGTGACTGTAGTGTGACTGTAGAGTGACTGATGTGTGACTCTAGTGTGACTGTAGAGTGACTGTAGTGTGACTGTAGTGTGACTGTAGAGTGACTGATGTGTGACTGTAGTGTGACTGTAGAGTGACTGTAGAGTGACTGTAGAGTGACTGTAGTGTGACTGTAGTGTGACTGTAGAGTGACTGTAGAGTGACTGATGTGTGACTGTAGTGTGACTGTAGAGTGACTGTAGAGTGACTGTAGAGTGACTGTAGTGTGACTGTAGGGTGACTGATGTGTGACTGTAGTGTGACTGTAGAGTGACTGTAGTGTGACTGTAGTGTGACTGTAGAGTGACTGTAGAGTGACTGATGTGTGACTGTAGTGTGACTGTAGAGTGACTGTAGAGTGACTGTAGTGTGACTGTAGTGTGACTGTAGAGTGACTGTAGGGTGACTGTAGAGTGACTGTAGAGTGACTGTAGAGTGACTGTAGAGTGACTGTAGTGTGACTGTAGTGTGACTGTAGAGTGACTGTAGTGTAACTGTAGTGTGACTGTAGTGTGACTGTAGAGTGACTGTAGTGTGACTGTAGAGTGACTGTAGAGTGACTGTAGTGTGACTGTAGGGTGACTGTAGTGTGACTGTAGGGTGACTGTAGAGTGACTGTAGTGTGACTGTAGAGTGACTGTAGTGTGACTGTAGGGTGACTGTAGTGTGACTGTAGAGTGACTGTAGGGTGACTGTAGAGTGACTGTAGTGTGACTGTAGAGTGACTGTAGTGTGACTGTAGAGTGACTGTAGTGTGACTGTAGAGCAGTGGTGCCCAACCAGTCGATCGCGGGCTGATTTCAAGTAGATCTCGATTAATAAAATTTGATTATAAAAAATAAAAAAAATTGTGCAAAATCAACTCTGCCTCTCTTTGTTAACTACAACAAGCAATGCTGTTTGTTATTTAAGATGAGGTCGGACTCGGCACTGACAGATTTGTGTTCATTATGCTGCTTTTATAAAGCCTCAAATGACAGCTTACAATATTTCATGAAAGCAAAGTGTTTTGTTTGTCTAAGATTTAAAAAGGTTTAAACTTTACAGCACTGACAAAGTTGAACAAAGTGCTGTACAAGTCCCACAACATTAAAAAAAATATTATAAAAATTTTAAAAAAAATTTAAATTAATCTCGAAGCTTCGAATTAAAATCGAATCTCGGCCCCAAAGCTTCGAATTCCCCCCAAAAATTTGAAGGTCAGCCCATACGGATAGCTCATTATATCAACGGCGTTGTTGTTTGCAGGCTTGCAGCTGTTGGTTAGCTAGCTATCGTTCTCAGTTGGCTAATGTTAGCTACTAGCTAGCTAATACTGGCCTACCTTTTAATTCGCAATGGAATGGCTAGGTAACTAACTGTACAAATCGATGTGATTGGCTGTAGTGTGACTGTAGAGTGACTGCTGTGTGACTGCTGTGTGACTGTAGGGTGACTAACAGTGGATACTATAGAGTAAAGTATAAACCTGACTGATACTAGTAATATTAGCTATAGGGTAAAGTATAAACCTGACTGATACTAGTAATATTAGCTATAGGGTAAATATCAACCTGACCGATACTAGTAATATTAGCTATAGAGTGAAGCTTTTTTTTTATAGCACAACCCCATTTTATTTAGGAATTTTTTTGGCGACCTCACACTTAATGTATCGCGTAATTTCAACGTGGAAATAAGGAATATCAAAATAAAAGCACACGTTGTTGAACTTGATCATGCATATTTATTAGAAAATGAAATTACAGGGCGGTCAGGTGGCGTAGCGGAGATTGCGTTCGTCACCAACCCCGGAGACGCTGGATTTGCCTGTTCGTATCCAGCTCACAGCTCCAGGGTTGTCACCAGCTTGGCTGGCCGTTCACACTAATAAATCTGCGCTTCTTCTCCGAGTTAAAAAAGGCGATTTTAATACTCTGCCTCAAGATAGCCACCTCGCTTCAGTGTGGTATAGCAGCTGGTTATGTGCAGAACCAGAACCCATTTCATCGTGACCAACCGACACCGCTTCTGACAACAAACCTATCCATTGCGAGTCCAGGTTACACACAAAAGACCACACCCCCGGCCCCCTCCCGCGATTATACATGCGCAGGATATAGTGAGATGTGTATTGGAATACTGTGTGTCGGCCTCCGTTGATGAAGGGGCGAGACGTGGCAAATACACACAGCTGCCGGGTGGCAAACTCGATCAGAGTTTTTTTTTTGTGCCAATGCGCGGGACCCCACTGTCACCTACCCACGACCCCACTTTGGGTCACGACCCGCTGGGGTAAAGTATCAACCTGACTGATACTAGTAATATTAGCTATAGAGTTTCTTAACCTTCCTACTCCTTGCAGGCCCATTTCGAAAATCCCTGAACATGAACTTGCATCGGTTTGTGATAAATTATTAGTTACTGGGTATTTCAAAGCACCTCATATTTGGTACCAATTTGAAGCTAACAACTACAGTAGGGCTTTCCAATGATATAAAATATGTGTATGATTATCGATTAATGTTTTATATGGTCTCTTATCACAGGGGTTTGTCAAGGTAGCAGGTGTATATGGTTCCACTTATTAATTAAATGAGATCTACATTTTTACATTTGAGAGAGATGTACCTAATGCAATTTAATCTGTACTTGTTTCCATGGTAACTAACTACTACAGCGTTCGAAGAGCAGTCTGGAGCGAACATGGCTGAGAGGAGGATGTTACCGAACCAAGACAGTGAAAACAACACAGTCAAAACAACAGACAGACAAAATAACAGACAGACAAAACAACAGACAGACAAAACAACAGACAGACAAAACAACAGACAGACAAAACAACAGACAGACAAAACAACAGACAGACAAAACAACAGACAGACAAAACCAAGACAGTCAAAACAACAGACAGACTAAACAACAGACAGACAAAACAACAGACAGACAAAACCAAGACAGTCAAAACAACAGACAGACTAAACAACAGACAGTCAAAACAACCGACAGACGAAACAACAGACAGATGAAACAACAGACAGACGAAACAACAGACAGTCAAAACCAAGACAGTCAAAACAACAGACAGACAAAACAACAGACAGTCAAAACAACAGACAGACGAAACCAAGACAGACAAAACAACAGACAGACAAAACAACAGACAGTCAAAACAACAGACAGACGAAACCAAGACAGTCAAAACAACAGACAGACAAAACAACAGACAGTCAAAACCAAGACAGTCAAAACAACAGACAGTCAAAACCAAGACAGTCAAAGAAACAGACAGACAAAACAACAGACAGACAAAACAACAGACAGACAAAACAACAGACAGACTAAACAACAGACAGACGAAACAACAGACAGACCAAACCAAGACAGTCAAAACAACCGACAGACAAAACAACAGACAGTCAAAACAACAGACAGACAAAACAACAGACAGATAAAACAACAGACAGACTAAACAACAGACAGACGAAACAACAGACAGACCAAACCAAGACAGTCAAAACAACCGACAGACAAAACAACAGACAGACAAAACAACAGACAGTCAAAACAACAGACAGAAGACACTATGGAGTGATAACCTCATGATCACCTGACTTGTTTGTTTTTAAGGCCATCGTTTTCATGTTTTGAATGTTTTATTCGTAGCTACAATGAAAACAAAGATGAAAACAAACGAGAATGGCACAAACGTCAAAGTATTTGCACTCTTGTGATTGGTTGAAGTTTGCCGTGGCATATGGGTACTGTAGTCACCATGGAAATTAGTAAAGACTACGATTATAAAACACATTCTCTCAACGATTAAGTTAAACCATTCACCTTTTTTGGTTGTAACAGTATAAGAATGAAATAATCTACACCTCTGTCAAAGATTATGAAACTATACAATACGGTTTGGCTGTAATAGTTTTGATCTTCAATAGGAGGCTACAAATATAAACTCCCCAGGTCTATAGATCACAGTGGAACCTCACTCTCCAGGTCTATAGATCACAGGTGGAACCTAACTCCCCAGGTCTATAGATCACAGTGGAACCTCACTCTCCAGGTCTATAGATCACAGTGGAACCTCACTCTCCAGGTCTATAGATCACAGTGGAACCTCACTCTCCAGGTCTATAAATCACAGTGGAACCTCACTCCCCAGGTCTATAGATCACAGTGGAACCTCACTCTCCAGGTATAGAACACAGTGGAACCTCACTCTCCAGGTCTATAAATCACAGTGGAACCTCACTCCCCAGGTCTATAGATCACAGTGGAACCTCACTCTCCAGGTATATAGATCACAGTGGAACCTCACTCTCCAGGTCTATAGATCACAGTGGAACCTCACTCCCCAGGTCTATAGATCACAGTGGAACCTCACTCCCCAGGTCTATAGATCACAGTGGAACCTCACTCCCCACAGTCCCCACAGTGGAACCTCACTCCCCAAAGTGGAACCTCACTCCCCACAGTAGAACATCACTCCCCACAGTGGAACATCACTCCCCACAGTAGAACCTCACTCCCCACAGTAGAACCTCACTCCCCACAGTGGAACCTCACTCCCCACAGTAGAACCTCACTCCCCACAGTGGAACCTTGCACTCCCCACAGTGGAACCTCACTCTCCACAGTGGAACCCCACTCCCCACAGTGGAACATCACTCCCCACAGTAGAACATCACTCCCCACAGTGGAACCTCACTCCCCACAGTGGAACCTCACTCCCCACAGTGGAACCTCACTCCCCACAGTGGAACCTCACTCCCCACAGTAGAACCTCACTCCCCACAGTGGAACCTCACTCCCCACAGTGGAACCTCATTCCCCATGGTGGAACCTCACTCCCCACAGTGGAACCTCACTCCCCACAGTGGAACCTCACTCCCCACAGTGGAACCTCACTCCCCACAGTAGAACCTCACTCCCCACAGTGGAACCTCACTCCCCACAGTGGAACCTCACTCCACACAGTAGAACCTCACTCCCCACAGTGGAACCTCACTCCCCACAGTGGAACCTCACTCCCCACAGTGGAACCTCACTCCCCACAGTGGAACCTCACTCCCCACAGTAGAACCTCACTCCCCACAGTGGAACCTCACTCCCCACAGTGGAACCTCACTCCCCATGGTGTAGCAGGAAGGTGAGGGGACCGAGGCTGGCAGTGATCAAACAGTCAACTCTTGACAGTTATAGCCTCCCTGCATGTATTCATGTCGGCAGTGGACTTGACGTGTGTCTGTTTTCAAGTATTAAAAACGAAATCCCCTCATATCAAGAGCAGACTGTGTACACATTTTGAGACGCTGATAATAATAATATTATAATAATAATAATAATAATAATAATAATAATAATAATAATAATAATAATAATAATAATAATAATAATAATAATAATAATAATAATAATAATAATAATAATAATAATAATAATAATAATAATAATAATAATAATAATAATAATAATAATAATAATAATAATAATAATAATAATAATAATAATAAACTTTATTCGTATAGCACCTTTCATACAGAAACTGCAGTTCAAAGTGCTTCACAAACAGAAAAAAGACAGGCATAAAATGAGCACATAAAGTGCAGACATAAAATCACAGTTTTTTTGTTAGTTTGCGAGTCTTAGTAATTACCGAATATTCTGTACTGTTGATTTTGGAGGATATGCAGTCACGTGAGCTTATCGGAGTGTAGTAGTAGTTGTAATAATAATAGGCTATAATAGTAACATTGCTATTATTGTTATTATTAATATTATTATTGTTGTTATTATTATTATTATTATTATTATTATTATTATGACAATTATGCGGAGTGGTTTTGTCGCGACTTCGTGGGCGTGGCACGTGATTGCCCACCCTTTTCATGCGGACATAAATTGTCATTATTTCTCCTAAACACAATTATATTTATTTTAACTAAAAAATGTTCTCACTGCTGTGCTGTAATTCCCCGTTTCCAGGCGTGTCATCGTTGAGGTGACTTAGCGTATAGGACTGGAGTTTATTGGACACAGGTATACGCACGCGCACACGCGCACACATACATTATATATATATGAAAATAGCGTGTGTTGTTTATTTCCTCATCACGCATGCCTGTATTGTAATTATAGGTCAATGAATGTTGCCAGTGGGAAAGAATATCGGGCACAAAATGACTGATTAGCAGATAGTAGTGGAGTAATAAAACGGGGATTATTATTACAATATGAACACAGAGCCGATACCATACGCTGCTGGCCAGTACGACTTACTGTCTTTATACCTGTATCACTGTACATATTAATACTATATCTATATCTGTACATATCCCTTACCTACTCAGTTACACTGCTGGCCAGTATGACTCATAGTGTCTTTATACCTGTATCACTGTACATATTAATACTATATCTATATCTGTACATATCCCTTACCTTACATGGTCAGTATGACTTACATAGTGTCTTTATACCTGTATCACTGTACATATCAATACTATATCTATACATATCCCTTACCTATACTCTTACTAGTTACATGGTCAGTATGACTTACTACCATAGTGTATTTATACCTGTATCACTGTACATAATACTACAACTCTGTACATACATCTGATTAGCAATATTGCTCAGTCATTTATATATTGTATACCCGGTTTAATCACATTGTATATTACTATTTCACTTTACTGTTACGTTTGCACTCTGGTTGGATGCCAAGTTGCCAACCCTATTTTCGTTGTACTGTACTTGTATATAATTTGAATATATTATAATATAATATAATATAATATACCTATAGGTTGTCAGAGAAAGAACCGTATATAGGCGGACCACATCAAACCGATGTAATAACTATAATAACCCACTATACCCGCGTAGAAAAATGCGGGATTTTTTATTTCATATTTCCCAATAACCTATTGAATGATAAGATTTAAAACACTTTAAAATACTTCAAAGACAACAACGGAGACATGCTGTTCAGATCTGCGGGGATATTGCTTGTGATGAATCATTCAAATCAAATGATGGTTGTTTAAAGATGTTTTAATTCGTTGTTCCTTTTAGGTAGCTTAAATTGCAAAATAGAAAACAAGAAATTAATTTAATTCTCCATAATACCTTCGCATGATAATGCTCGATCTTTACTGCAGTGGCGGCAAAACGATGCCATGTTACAAGTTCATAATATGCCTCCAAGTAATATTTATAGCTCGACATGTTCAACTCGTAGCTATATAGTCGGGATATCATCATCCACCCAAGTACGATTAACATAATTACAACATTTAATATCCATACGAGATGTAGCCAAACAATGATATATATATATATATAGTCAGACATATCAATGAACGACCGGCGGGGCGACATCTCTCCCGGCGTGCGTAACATTTACATTTAAATTAAATATAAATAGCTGAACACATATCATTATGCCTAATAATAAAAAAAAATGTAATATTTACTATACAACTGTGCAACATCATGGCAACACGTTTTCATTACATCATCATGTCGTCATCAATGAAATCCACATGACATTCAACACTATTATGTACAAGTCCGGCTGATGACGTGACGGTGGTGATGATGACGTGTGCGAGTTTTTTTGCGCGCGCGTCCTTTGCGGACGAGAAGCGCACGGGGGGTATAAGTTTCGCGGGTTATCAGCTGTCCGAGTCCTGCACGTCACTTCCGCCGCCTTCCTCCGCCTTCTCTGACGACGCGGGAGGTTTCGTGTTTGATTTGTTCCACTTCTGTGAGTTCTCCGACTCCTCCGAGCTCGAGCGCTTCTGTCTCCTCCATTTAGCGCGTCTGTTTTTGAACCAAACCTACATTGAGAATAAAACAAAAACACAATTAAATTTTAGGTCGTAGATTTAGTTTTTTTTTTTAACATAACTGTTTAATAATGGGGTTGATCCTAATCGAATAAATTATTTAGAATTAAGTAAACATTTTTATTTTTTATTTCAATGTCAACTATTCGTGTGTGTGTGTGTGTGTGTGTGTGTGTGTGTGTGTGTGTGTGTGTGTGTGTGTGTGTGTGTGTCTGCGTGTCATTGTTTCCTAAAGCCACTTTTTTATAATTGTTTAAAGCGTCCGTTATTTTCTCTTTCGTTGTGTTTTGATTATTTGATTATTAATTTTGAATTATTTGCAAAGTGTCTGTTACTTATAATTCGTATGTCCGTTTGTTATTGTTTTGTTCTATACGTGGACTCCATAGAATAGCCGTTGCCAAGGCGACAGATAATAATGGAGGTCCGAATAAACAAACAAACGAATGGCCCTCGCCTATAAAATACATTTTTTTATTTCTGGTGCGCGTGCATTTTTTCATCCTAATTTGCGCGTGGGACCATGTTTTAGCTGCAGTCAAACATATTTTCGAAATAATAATAATAATAATAATAATAATAATAATAATAATAATAATAATAATAATAATAATAATAATAATAATAATAATAATAATAATAATAATAATAATAATAATAATAATAATAATAATAATAATAATAATAATATTATTATATATTATTATATATTATATATTTGATGTGTTTCCAAATAAAAATGTCGGGATGAAAAGGGGGATGCCCCCCCAAAAAAAGTAAACAACAATAAAAGCCCGCCTCGCGCCTCACCTCGACCTTCTCCTCCCGCAGGTGCACCTTGCGCGCGAGCTGCTCCCGCGTGCCCACATCCGGGTACTTGGTCTCCTGGAACAGGTTCTCCAGCGCCTCGAGCTGCTCGTCGGTGAAGATGGTGCGGTGGCGCCGCTTGCGCCGGCAGTGCAGCTGGTTGAGCAGCTGGAGCTCCGTGCGCGACAGCGTGCCCACGTTCATGTAGGACATCATCTGGTGCGGCACCGGCGAGAGCAGCACCGAGCTGTCGTAACCTGCAGGGAGGAGGAGGAGAAGAAGAACAGGTGAGAGGAGAACCAGGAGGAAGTCATGAAGAAGAAGAACAGGTGAGAGAGGAGAACCAGGAAGTCACGAAGAAGAACAAGTGAGAGAGGAGAACCAGGAAGTCATGAAGAAGAACAGGTGAGAGGAGAACCAGGAAGTCACGAAGAAGAACAAGTGAGAGAGGAGAAGCAGGAAGTCATGAAGAAGAACAGGTGAGAGGAGAACCAGGAAGTCACGAAGAAGAACAAGTGAGAGAGGAGAAGCAGGAAGTCATGAAGAAGAACAAGTGAGAGAGGAGAAGCAGGAAGTCATGAAGAAGAACAGGTGAGAGGAGAACCAGGAAGTCATGAAGAAGAACAGGTGAGAGAGGAGAACCAGGAAGTCATGAAGAAGAACAAGTGAGAGAGGAGAAGCAGGAAGTCATGAAGAAGAACAAGTGAGTGAGCGAGGAGAACCAGGAAGTCACGAAGAAGAAGAACAGGTGAGAGAGGAGAACCAGGAAGTCACGAAGAAGAACAAGTGAGAGAGGAGAGCCAGGAAGTCACTAAGAAGATGAACAGGTGGGCGTAAGAAACCATTTGGAAATAAAACAAGTTTTTAATTTTTATTTTATTTTATCATATAGTTTGGATATTTTCTGAGTATTTATTGATATATGATCATCATGGATTAATACTGATAATCAAATAAGAAAGTGATTCAATTATATTATATTCAATTCAAATGTATTGTCATCAGCACAAGTATGCATGTACAACAACAATAAATTGTCATCCGACCAGAGTGCAAACGTATACAGTAAAGTGCGATAGTAATATACAATGTACAGGTGATTAAATTGGGTATAAAATATATAAATTAGTACTAAGTAATAGTGCTATCAAATATGTACAGAATTGTAGTGTTAATATGTACAGTGATACAGGTATAAAGACACTATGGTAGTAAGTCATGGCCAGCAGCGTAACTATGTACAGAATGATATATAGTATTAATATGTACAGTGAGATATACAGTAAGTTATACTGGCCAGCAGCGTAACAAGAGTAAAGGTATAGGGATATGTACAGCGATATAGTATTAATATAAAGACACTATGTATGGTAAGTCGTACTGGCCAGCAGTGTAACTTATATAAGAGTAGGTAAGGGATATGTACAGATATAGATGTAGTATTAATGTGTACAGTGATACAGGTATAAAGACACTAAGTCTACTGGCCAGCAGCGTAACTAAGAGTAAGAGATATGTACAGATATAGATAGTATTAATGTACAGTGATGCATATAAAGACATGGTATATACATGTCTTTATATGTATCACTGTACATTAATTAGTTACTTACGCTGCAATTGCCATGTAGACTTATATATAAACATGGCAATTGCAGCGTACAAGAGTTATACAGGCATGCAACAAGGATTATATGCAGGCATATTCAAACAGATAAATTAAATAAATATATATATTACCATATATACCCATATATATATAATATATAAACCAGATATATTATGCAATATAGGTAATGCAATACTATATTTGCATAGTAATACGATATATATCCATACTTATTTTACTTAAATCTAAGGCCTCATTTTTTAAACATCTACAATTCCAGGAAGTTTTCTAAAGGCATCGAAACACCGGCTGCAGAGCTCTATAATATAAACAAGACGAAAGTCTTTCTCTGGTCTGCATGCATCCCCTTAACAATTGTGTGTATTGAACCGTATACTGTATATTATACCCATTCTGGTAAATAAAGTTTTCAATAACATTTTCATATAGAGGAGGGCGACGGAGTGAGAGAGTTGAATTGATTGATTGAAAACTTTAATTAACAGATTGCAGAATGGGTACAATACAGTACGGCTCAATACATACAATTGTTAAGGGGATGCAGACCAGAGAAAGACTTTCGTCTTGTTTACATCAGGGTCCCCCATTTTCAATGCATCATAACATAAATAAATAAAAAGAGAGTTGCACCACCAACCTGTGGGTATACACGGGCACTGCTGCGAGCCCAGCGTCGGGATGGCGCAGCAGGCGGGACCGGCGCCGGGGACCCCCGCCCCATGCACGGCGTGCAGCTGTCCGTAGTAATAGTTGTTATATCCGATCCTGGGAGCCGGCCCGCTGGCCGTGGCCCCCGCGGGTGCGAGGAGTACAGTCCCCCGGTGTTGTAGTCGGTGTACAGGGACTCCGCGTGCAGGTTGGAGAACACCACCGGCCCGCCGCCCCCCCGGTGCAGCAGCACCGCGTCCTTGCAGCTCGACGGTCTGGCGGCTAAGATGCTGTCTATGCTGAACATACCGGCGGGCATAGCAGCACCGATATATATATACGGTTGGTTGAGATATAAAAAATAATAAAAATCGATCGATGTCCCAGGTATAGTTCGTGGTATAGAAATAGAATAGTCCCGTCAAAAGCGTCCCTTAGAACTGCGTCATGACACCGAGTTTTAGTGCGTGATGTTGATGTTGTTGTTGTTGTTGCTGTTGTTGTTCTGATTGATCCCCTCTCCTCCGGTCCGGTGGGTGCGGTGCGGTGCCTCTCTCTCTCTCTCTGCTCCCGGTGCGTCAGTCAGGGAGACACGCCGACTTGTTTTCGTGGCTCCGGTGGAAATTCAGCCTGGTTTTATACTCGGCTGACGTCACCGCCGGCGAGGAGTTCAGGGGGGCTGTTTGTAAA
>NC_140167.1:6310193-6345193 GCF_963971535.1 Notolepis coatsorum | reverse complement strand
ACTTCTGTAGTTGTAAGAACCAAATGTCCCTGTGAAGCTAGAAAGATGAACATATTTCTCTTGGTCCGCCCTCACTTAACTCATTCAGCGCCGGGGATTAGCCATGGCCCTGTGGTCGCATTGCCACGTTTTTAAAATATAGGACTGAGTCACCTTGTTTGTAGAGCTATAACTACATTCTATATTATAGCTATGGATACAATACTATGGCCCATTTGACATCACCTATCTATCGTTCAATATGTGAGAAAGAATACATTTTTCCATCCATATGTTCCTGTGTTATACCATAGTGAATATAAGTATGGTTTTAGAGCGGTCTAGGGTAATTCATGAAATCCTGAGTTAAAGCCCTATACGTCGATTCCACTATAGACGTTGCCATTTCTTGCCTGTATACGCTATTATCCCGAAATCAAATCTACATCATAGCTATTATGTTCCATCATGAATGCATGAAAGGGGGGGGGGGGGTAGTTTCTGATTATTTGATTGTCAGTAACGGCATTCGCATTGAACACTAAAAACGGTTATCAGCCCGACCGGTATGAAAGCATTGCAGGATCAAGCAAAAATTTACGTCAAAACGTCCTTACCTGTGATCGCGAGTATTCCAAAAAGAATATTCCAATTGTTTGATCGCCATCTGGTATGTCCATTTGGTCGACGGCATAATCCACCACACAACATATGGATCGGAGATATTTGACGCGCTTCGATGGAACCGGGAGAATCGTTCGCCTCGTCCGACAAGGAAAAATGAAACCCGAGACCTGTGGCCATCCCACAGAGAAAGATAGAAGGGTATAAAAGGGTGCTCGATACCGCCGTCTAGCGTGATGCGGCCGGTATTGCACTTTCACATTCTCATGAGGATTCCCCATGTTAACCCCGAGTCTGTGTGCCTGTAATGAATAGAAATATCGAATAAAAGAAATAACGATCAAATAACGAGTATACTCGTTGTTGGCGTTCAACGATTGACGCCCAATAACGAGTGTACTTGTCGTTGGCAGTGAATGAGTTAAGGCTTATGGTTAAGGGATCGGTGCAGCTTTAGGGGGGACTGCTGGGGACATGCCCCCCCCCCCCCCCCCCCCCCCAAAGAGAGATACAAAAAATTATTTAACACTGCCATTGGAAGGAGGAGCTTTATCCCTATCCATAAATGTATGATTTGGCCATAATGAGGTCAAGGTCAAGTTCAAGGTCAAATATGAATTCATAATTAAAATGGATTATAATTTATTACTGTATCTACAAATCCTTCTGTTTAATCATCTTCCCTTTATTCATTTGCTTAGATATTTTGTACACTTGATCTCAAGAAGGTGTTGAATGAGCTGTGAGACAGTCTGTGTGTGTGTGTGTCTCTGTGTGTGTGTGTGTGAGTGTGAGTGTGTCTCTGTGTGTGTGTGTGTGAGTGTGAGTGTGTCTCTGTGTGTGTGTGTGTCTCTGTGTGTGTGTGTGTGTGTGTGTGTGTGTGTGTGTGTGTGTGTGTGTGTGTGTGTGTGTGTGTGTGTGTGTGTGTGTGTGTGTGTGTGTGTGTGTCTCTGTGTGTGTGTGTGTTTCTGTGTGTGAGTGTGAGTGTGTGTGTCTCTGTGTGTGTGTGTGCGTCTGTGTGTGTGTGTGTGTGTGTGTGTGTGTGTGTGTGTGTGTGTGTGTGTGTGCGTCTCTGTGTGTGTTTGTGTGTGTGTGTGTACTCTTGGCCAGTCACTCCAATTACATGTTTATGAGAAAAGAGAATCATAATCAAATGTAAAGTCAGGGAATATCGAGCAGCAAGAAAACTAAAGTAGCTTCACGGCAACAAACGGGATCCAAACCTGTGAAGAAGCCGCGAGGTACAATACCCCCCCCCCTCCCCGCGCTAAGACCGTGGGTTCAAGTCCCTGGAAATTAAAGATGATGTCAACAATGACACCATTGTGTGACGTCCCGTGTCCTCGGCCAATCATTCCACCTGCCGGCTAATAGTCTTTAATATCCACCGATGACAGAATGGCATTAGCCGCATATTTTTACCCCACCAAACATTCAATTTTCCTCCTCGTCGTGTAAGTCCCTAATCCCGTCTTTATAGGACCGGGGTATTAACCCCCGCGGAAAGCGCTCTCACGGGGGCTGCCAGCAGCGCGCGCTCCCCGGGGTCCTGAGAGGAGGAGGGGGGGGGGGGGGGGGGGCGTGGTGGTTCGTTCACGAGCGGTCCGGCTCCTCAACGTTGGGGCCGTCAGGGGGGGGGGCGGGCGCGCCAGCGTGACGGAGATCCAGGAGTCGGCGAGTCGATGATCCAGTATTACAGTTAAGCTATGTAATAATTACCGTCATTAGGCGTAACTGGAGCGGGGAAGAGAGGGACGGGTGGCCTGGGTTATACAAAAAAAAAAAAAAAATGAAATGAAAAAAAACCCTGCAGCTAATATACTGTACATTCTTAGGGAAGTTTATCATAATATAATTCAATAAACCTGGAAATACATATTAACATTCCCCCCCCCCCCCCCCGTAGCTCGGAGACTTGTCAGAGCCGTGTCCCCCAGGCAGCCCGGGTCCAGGCAGGGCTCCCCAGAGCTTCAGGGGGTCAGGTTCCATGTTTACCCCCCCTGCCCCCCCTCCCTGCCCCCTCGCTGCCCCCCTCCATGCCCCCTCCCTGCCCCCTCCCTGCCCCCCTCCCCTGCCCCCTGCCCCCCCTGCCCCCCCCCCTGCCCCCTCTCTGCCCCCGTCCAGCACACTCAGGGGGAGGAGGCCTTTTGCAGGAAAGTATCTGTGTAAAATTCAATTACGAGAGTTTGTTTTCCAGTAATTCAAATAATCTGCGCAACGTATATTCTAGTCGCAAAGACAAAGCGCTGATATTAGAATGACGTGGAAACGCACGCCGGACGTGGTGTGGTGCGTGTGAGGTGTGTGTGGTGTGTGTGGTGTGTGTGGTGTGTGTGGTGTGTGTGGTGCGTGTGTGTGTGTGGTGTGTGTGGTGTCGTGTGTGTGTGTGGTGTGTGTGGTGCGTGTGTGTGTGTGGTGTGTGTGGTGTGTGTGGTGTCGTGCGTGTGTGTGGTGTGTGTGTGGTGTGGTGTGGTGTGTGTGGTGTGTGTGGTGCGTGTGTGGTGTGGTGCGTCTGTGGTGTGTGGTGCGTGTGAGGTGTGGTGTGGTGCGTCTGTGGTGTGTGGTGCGTGTGAGGTGTGGTGTGGTGCGTCTGTGGTGTGTGGTGCGTGGTGCGTGTGAGGTGTGGTGTGGTGCGTCTGTGGTGTGTGGTGCGTGTGAGGTGTGGTGTGGTGCGTCTGTGGTGTGTGGTGCGTGTGAGGTGTGGTGTGGTGCGTCTGTGGTGTGTGGTGCGTGTGAGGTGTGGTGTGGTGCGTCCGTGGTGCGTGTGAGGTGTGGTGTGGTGCGTCCATGGTCCGTGGTGCGTGTGAGGTGTGATGTGGTGCGTCCATGGTCCGTGGTGCGTGTGAGGTGTGGTGTGGTGCGTCCATGGTCCGTGGTGCGTGTGAGGTGTGATGTGGTGCGTCCATGGTCCGTGGTGCGTGTGAGGTGTGGTGTGGTGCGTCCATGGTGTGTGGTGCGTGTGAGGTGTGGTGTGGTGCGTGTGAGGTGTGGTGTGGTGCGTGTGAGGTGTGTGGTGCATGTGAGGTGCGTGGTGCGTGTGAGGTGTGGTGTGGTGCGTCCGTGGTGCGTGTGAGGTGTGGTGTGGTGCGTGTGAGGTGTGTGGTGCATGTGAGGTGTGTGGTGCGTGTGAGGTGTGGTGTGGTGCGTCCGTGGTGCGTGTGAGGTGTGGTGTGGTGCGTGTGAGGTGTGGTGTGGTGCGTGTGAGGTGTGTGGTGCATGTGAGGTGTGTGGTGCATGTGAGGTGTGTGGTGCGTGTGAGGTGTGGTGTGGTGCGTCCGTGGTGCGTGTGAGGTGTGGTGTGGTGCGTGTGAGGTGTGTGGTGCATGTGAGGTGTGTGGTGCGTGTGAGGTGTGGTGTGGTGCGTGTGAGGTGTGTGGTGCATGTGAGGTGTGTGGTGCATGTGAGGTGTGGTGTGGTGCGTGTGAGGTGTGGTGTGGTGCGTGTGAGGTGTGGTGTGGTGCGTGTGAGGTGTGGTGTGGTGCGTGTGAGGTGTGGTGTGTGGTGCGTGTGAGGTGTGGTGTGGTGCGTGTGAGGTGTGGTGTGGTGCGTGTGAGGTGTGGTGTGTGGTGCGTGTGAGGTGTGGTGTGGTGCGTGTGAGGTGTGGTGTGGTGCGTGTGAGGTGTGGTGCGTGTGAGGTGTGGTGTGGTGCGTGTGAGGTGTGGTGTGGTGCGTGTGAGGTGTGGTGTGGTGCGTGTGAGGTGTGGTGTGGTGCGTGTGAGGTGTGGTGTGGTGTGTGTGAGGTGTGGTGTGGTGCGTGTGAGGTGTGGTGTGTGGTGTGTGTGAGGTGTGGTGTGGTGCGTGTGAGGTGTGGTGTGGTGCGTGTGAGGTGTGTGGTGCATGTGAGGTGTGTGGTGCATGTGAGGTGTGGTGTGGTGCGTGTGAGGTGTGGTGTGGTGCGTGTGAGGTGTGGTGTGGTGCGTGTGAGGTGTGGTGTGGTGCGTGTGAGGTGTGGTGTGTGGTGTGTGTGAGGTGTGGTGTGGTGCGTGTGAGGTGTGGTGTGGTGTGTGTGAGGTGTGGTGTGGTGCGTGTGAGGTGTGGTGTGGTGCGTGTGAGGTGTGGTGTGTGGTGTGTGTGAGGTGTGGTGTGGTGTGTGTGAGGTGTGGTGTGGTGCGTGTGAGGTGTGGTGTGGTGTGTGTGAGGTGTGGTGTGGTGCGTGTGAGGTGTGGTGTGGTGCGTGTGAGGTGTGGTGTGTGGTGCGTGTGAGGTGTGGTGTGGTGTGTGTGAGGTGTGGTGTGGTGCGTGTGAGGTGTGGTGTGGTGTGTGTGAGGTGTGGTGTGGTGCATGTGAAGTGTGGTGTGGTGTGTGTGAGGTGTGGTGTGGTGTGTGTGAGGTGTGGTGTGGTGTGTGTGAGGTGTGGTGTGGTGCGTGTGAGGTGTGGTGTGGTGTGTGTGAGGTGTGGTGTGGTGCGTGTGAGGTGTGGTGTGGTGTGTGTGAGGTGTGGTGTGGTGTGTGTGAGGTGTGGTGTGGTGTGTGTGAGGTGTGGTGTGTGGTGCGTGTAAGGTGTGGTGTGGTGCGTCCATGGTGCGTGGATGTGTTTCTGCACTTCTTGGGGGACGCGGGCGTTCTCTTGTCAGCAGGCTGCGGCGTGTTTCTGGTTCGACGGATGGAACTCACTCACTTACATTTCTCCCGTTAAAGACACCTCATGCTGAAAATAGACGGAACATTTAATAACAGCTACAGCACGACTGTTGTAATAAACATTGCTTGGTAATGCTTTAAACCCCGGACTCAACCTCAAACCGCACTCTATCAAGCCAGGAATACTCGCAGCATGTTGTTGTTGGCACATAGCTGCAGATTATATTCAATGTCGGGGGGGGGGGGGTAATTCAATAAGAACAAGGGGATTTTCAAAACCATATCTTCAGATTTATTTGCTGGGTTGCATTATGCAAAAATGTAATGGTTCTGATTTAATGGGAATCAATGAGAAAAGTCTGTGCAATGTGTAGATAATGGAAGAAAGAGCTACGAACATCAGCTGGTTATTGTGAAGGATGTGAGTAAAACATGGCAACCAGACCAGACAACATGATCCAGAACCATAACCTAACTTAACCTAACCTAACCTAACATAACCTAACATAACCTAACCTAACCTAACACTAACACTAACCTAACATAAATTAACCCTAACCTAACATAACTTAACCTAACCTAACCTAACCTTAATATAACCTAACCTAACCTAACACTAACACTAACCTAACATAAATTAACCCTAACCTAACCTAACCTAACCTAACCTAACCTAACCTAACCTTAATATAACCTAACCTAACCTAACACTAACACTAACCTAACATAATTTAACCCTAACCTAACATAACCCTAATCTAACCAAACATAACTAAACCCTAACCTAACCTAATGAAACCGGTCTTATTTGACATGCCCTGAGTGGGAGTCGAACCCCGGTCTGCCACACCGCGGGCGACATTGCAGGCCACTATACCAAGAGGGGGGGGGCTGAAGAGGGTGAGGGGAAATCTCAGGATCACATTTCACTGCTTCGCTAAAGAGCGTCCGACCCCTCATGGCGAGCGGTGATTGTTAGAAAACTCTGTTACTGAAGCCAGATGATCAGGTTCACACTGACAGCCTTAGTGCTGTGTTCACACTGACAGCCTTAGCGCTGCGTTCACACTGACAGCCTTAGTGCTGCGTTCACACTGACAGCCTTAGTGCTGCGTTCACACTGACAGCCTTAGTGCTGCGTTCACACTGACAGCCTTAGTGCTGCGTTCACACTGACAGCCTTAGTGCTGCGTTCACACTGACAACCTTAGTGCTGCGTTCACACTGACAGCCTTAGTGCTGCGTTCACACTGACAGCCTTAGTGCTGCGTTCACACTGACAGCCTTAGTGCTGCTGACAGCCTTAGTGCTGCGTTCACACTGACAACCTTAGTGCTGCGTTCACACTGACAGCCTTAGTGCTGCGTTCACACTGACAGCCTTAGTGCTGCGTTCACACTGACAGCCTTAGTGCTGCGTTCACACTGACAGCCTTAGTGCTGCGTTCACACTGACAGCCTTAGTGCTGCGTTCACACTGACAGCCTTAGTGCTGCGTTCACACTGACAGCCTTAGTGCTGCGTTCACACTGACAGCCTTAGTGCTGCGTTCACACTGACAGCCTTAGTGCTGCGTTCACACTGACAGCCTTAGTGCTGCGTTCACACTGACAGCCTTGGTGCTGCGTTCACACTGACAGCCTTAGTGCTGCGTTCACACTGACAGCCTTAGCGCTGCGTTCACACTGACAGCCTTAGTGCTGCGTTCACACTGACAGCCTTAGTGCTGCGTTCACACTGACAGCCTTAGTGCTGCGTTCACACTGACAGCCTTAGTGCTGCGTTCACACTGACAGCCTTAGTGCTGCGTTCACACTGACAGCCTTAGTGCTGCGTTCACACTGACAGCCTTAGTGCTGCGTTCACACTGACAGCCTTAGTGCTGCGTTCACACTGACAGCCTTAGTGCTGCGTTCACACTGACAGCCTTAGTGCTGCGTTCACACTGACAGCCTTAGTGCTGCGTTCACACTGACAGCCTTAGTGCTGCGTTCACACTGACAGCCTTAGTGCTGCGTTCACACTGACAGCCTTAGTGCTGCGTTCACACTGACAGCCTTAGTGCTGCGTTCACACTGACAGCCTTAGTGCTGCGTTCACACTGACAGCCTTAGTGCTGCGTTCACACTGACAGCCTTAGTGCTGCGTTCACACTGACAGCCTTAGTGCTGCGTTCACACTGACAGCCTTAGTGCTGCGCTGACAGCCTTAGTGCTGCGTTCACACTGACAGCCTTAGTGCTGCGTTCACACTGACAGCCTTAGTGCTGCGTTCACACTGACAGCCTTAGTGCTGCGTTCACACTGACAGCCTTAGTGCTGCGTTCACACTGACAGCCTTAGTGCTGCGTTCACACTGACAGCCTTAGTGCTGCGTTCACACTGACAGCCTTAGTGCTGCGTTCACACTGACAGCCTTAGTGCTGCGTTCACACTGACAGCCTTAGTGCTGCGTTCACACTGACAGCCTTAGTGCTGCGTTCACACTGACAGCCTTAGTGCTGCGTTCACACTGACAGCCTTGGTGCTGCGTTCACACTGACAGCCTTAGTGCTGCGTTCACACTGACAGCCTTAGCGCTGCGTTCACACTGACAGCCTTAGTGCTGCGTTCACACTGACAGCCTTAGTGCTGCGTTCACACTGACAGCCTTAGTGCTGCGTTCACACTGACAGCCTTAGTGCTGCGTTCACACTGACAGCCTTAGTGCTGCGTTCACACTGACAGCCTTAGTGCTGCGTTCACACTGACAGCCTTAGTGCTGCGTTCACACTGACAGCCTTAGTGCTGCGTTCACACTGACAGCCTTAGTGCTGCGTTCACACTGACAGCCTTAGTGCTGCGTTCACACTGACAGCCTTAGTGCTGCGTTCACACTGACAGCCTTAGTGCTGCGTTCACACTGACAGCCTTAGTGCTGCGTTCACACTGACAGCCTTAGTGCTGCGTTCACACTGACAGCCACACTCCTGAAACTGACCGTCTATCAATCTCTAGAGTGACGTAAAACAAGTCACATGAAAGTCGCACGACTGTTCAGACAAGAGATCTTTAAATAACATTTAACTACCATAGAACACAAAACATTAACCATTTAACTACCATAGAACACAGAACATTAACCAGTTAACTACCATATAACATATACCATTAACCATTTAACTACCACAGAACACAGAACATTAACCATTTAACTACCACAGAACACAGAACATTAACCATTTAACTACCACAGAACACAGAACATTAACCATTTAACTACCAGCCTCCTTGTGGGAGAGCGTGAAGGAGGTATTGGCACCAAGGCCCATTGACCTGAACCACATGGAGTCACCTAATCCTGTCTCCATCAGAAAGGCCTTAAGGAGGGCGGCTGTAATTAATCTGACAATGGGATGGAGCAGAACAAACGTCTTAACAGCACGAAGGCTCAATGCCCGCTGTAGCTGTAAGGGGGGGGGGGGGGGGGGGGGGTGTAAATTAGTGTAACACTTTACACTTTATTTGTATAAATTAGGTTGTACGCCGACCATTAAGAAAATACTTATTTAGTTTAGGAATAAGGGGCAGGCAACTATAAGATTTATTCTTCTTCCTGCTCCTTTTGTCCATGGAATGTTATTTATGATTGTGTAATGAAGAAACTCTGATTGTATGACTCCATGTGGCAAATAAAAACTCTGAAAATGAAAATGAAACTTAAAGGATCAATCGGTAATTTATTATCGCAGCCCTTCTTTGCCAGTCAAGTTGTACGTGTTTTAATTGATTTGTCATCCTTGCTTTTTGCCTTGTCTCTTGTCTTATTGTTGTGATTTTATACGCTGTGTGATTTTATAAGCTGCAAGTGATTTTATATGCTGTGTGATTTTATAAACTGCAGTGATTTTATAAGCTGCAGTGATTTTATATGCTGTGATTTTATACGCTGTGATTTTATACGCCTTCATCATGCCTATCTCTGTATGTACACTCGACGTGACTGTAAATGAGGGAAACCTCAGTTGCCTTTCGAGTTTAAATGAAGGTTTGATTCTAGAATCGTTTCACATGTAGATGGAAAGTCTTTTCTATAACTGACTCAAAACATTAAATGTAAACAGAACTTTCCGCAGCATCAAAATGCATCTGGAACGCAGCAGGTTCAGTTTGAGCTCCGGTCCGTTAGTTTCCATAATGAAGACGAATGTCTCCTGTTGTTGACCTCGTGGTCTTGACTCAGTGGGGCGCCGTCACCCCGTGGTTTACATTTGGATTACAGGACTGCGCCTTTAAACAACCCAAACCCACCCCCCGCGCTGAGAGCGTATTGTAAGGTGCTTTGGAATTAAAGTGAGAGAGAGAGAGAGAGAGAGAGAGAGAGAGAGAGAGAGAGAGAGAGAGAGCGAGAGAGAGAGAGAGAGAGAGAGAGCAGAACTAGGAAGATACCCACTAATCATCAAAATTAAAAAAAGAGCATTCAAATTCCACAATCACCTAAAAGAAAGTGACCCAGACACACTCCACAACAAAGCCCTCACCCACAGAGAGACCCTCGATAGATGCCTACTCAGCCAGATGGTTCTGGGACTCTGCTCACAAACACAAGCAGAGCCACCAGACAGAAACCACACTGGACTAAATCAAATTATAAGAAAACAAAAAGAAAACTATCTGACAACATTGGAAATAATCAACCCAAAACCAGAGCAAATTGAAATGCCTATTTGGCCCTAAACAGAGAGTACACAGTGGCAGAATACCTGAGCACTGTGACTGACCCAAAACTAAGAAGATCCTTGACTAGGTACAGACTCATAGCGAGCACAGTCTAGCCATCGAGGAGGCCGCCATAGGCAGACCTGGCTCCAAGAGAAGACAGACACTGTGCACCCACTGCACACAAGAAGAGGTGGAAACCGAGCTCCACTTCTTAACAACCTGCCCACTATACCAAGACATCAGAGACATATACTTCCCACAAATTGCAAACACCCAAAGAGACTTTGAAAACATGGACAATAACTCAAAACTCCCATACCTACTGGGAGAAATACAAGAATGTGCAAACACAGCAGCAAGATTTGTGAGCTGCTGTGACAAGAAAAGGACATCCAACGGAATGCAACCACCATAAAGACTGTACAAGAAATTCCTTCTGTAATGTACTGATTTCTTTTGTTTTCTCTGTTTGATTGTTTTGTTTTGTTTGGCTTTGGCAATGTAAACGTATGTTTCCCATGTCAATAAAGCCCATTTGAATTGAATTGGAAAAAAAATGAGAGAGAGAGAGAGAGAGAGAGAGAGAGAGAGAGAGAGAGAGAGAGAGAGAGAGAGAGAGAGAGAGAGAGAGAGAGAGAGAGAGAGAGAGAGAGAGAGAGAGAGAGAGAGAGAGAGAGAGAGAGGGGGTGAGTGAGATGAGGAAGGGGCAAGAGAGAAAGAGAGCTGGGAGAGTGTGTGTGAGAGAGAGAGAGAGAGAGAGAGAGAGAGAGAGAGAGAGAGAGAGAGAGAGAGAGAGAGAGAGAGAGAGAGAGAGAGAGAGAGAGAGAGAGAGAGAGAGAGAGAGGGGGGGGGGGGGGGTGAATCCTGAGCCCTTGTGTGGGGTGAATGTAACAAGTTCCTAACGTTGTATGATGTTCCAGGTGCTTTAAGTGTAAGTCATTGGACCGTGCACCGTAGGTTACAGGTATGGGCAGGGTAATAGTAGAAATAGATAAATAGACAAATAGATCAAATTAGATCTGAATATAAAAATATGAGAAAAATAAACAGTGTAAACTATATAATTAACTCTAAATATAAAAATATGAGAAAAATAAACAGTGTAAACAATATAATTAACTCTAAATATAAAATATGAGAAAAGTAAACAGTGTAAACAATATAATGAACTCTAAATAGAAAAATATGAGAAAAATAAACTGTGTAAACAATATAATTAATTCTGACAAAAATAAAGAGTGTAAAATATATAATTAACTAAATATAAAAATATGAGAAAAATAAACAGTGTAAACTATATAATTAACTCTAAATATAAAAATATGAGAAAAATAAACAGTGTAAACAATATAATTAACTCTAAATATAAAATATGAGAAAAGTAAACAGTGTAAACAATATAATGACTCTAAATATAAAAATACGAGAAAAATAAACAGTGTAAACAATATAATTAATTCTATATATATAAATATGACAAAAATAAAGAGTGTAAAATATATAATTAACTAAATCAGTCTGTAGCGCCTAGACTCTGGAATGCCCTTCCTCGTGGCCTAAGAGCTGTAGCGTCTGTTGACATTTTTTTAAAATCAGCTAAAAACATTACTGTTTAAACAGGCCTTTGGGTAATATTTGAGCTTCTCCTTCAGGTATAGAATATGTCTTTTGTTTTGTTTTGTTTCTCTGTGATGCATTGTGTTTTGTTCTGTCTCTTATCTCTTGAATGGTTCTTGCTTTTTATTTTATTTTATTTAATTTCTGCTGTATGTAAAGCACTTTGTGAGTTGTCTCTGTGAAAAGTGCTATATAAATAACTTTACTTACTTACTTACTTACTTACTTACTTACTTACTTACTTACTTACTTACTTACTTACTTACTTACTTACTTACTTACTTACTTACTTACTTACTTACTTACTTACTTACTTACTTACTTACTTACTTACTTACTTACTTACTTACTTACTTACTTACTTACTTACTTACTTACTTACTTACTTACTTACTTACTTACTTACTTACTTACTTACTTACTTACTTACTTACTTACTTACTTACTTACTTACTTACTTACTTACTTACTTACTTACTTACTTACTTACTTACTTACTTACTTACTTACTGTACTTACTTACTTACTTACTTACTTACTTACTTACTTACTTACTTACTTACTTACTTACTTACTTACTTACTTACTTACTTACTTACTTACTTACTTACTTACTTACTTACTTACTTACTTACTTACTTACTTACTTACTTACTTAAATATAAAAATACGAGAAAAATAAACGGTGTAAACAACAATATAATTAACTCATAATATAAAAATATGAGATAAATAAACAGTGTAAACAATATAATTAACTCTAAATATAAAAATCTGACAAAAATAAACAGTGTAAACTAGGGGTGGGAATCGCCAGAGACCTCACGATACGATACTATCGCGATACTTGCGTCACGAGTATCGCGATACTAAATATATCGCGATACGCTGAGTATTGCGATATTAATATTGCCATTTTATTTTAAAATGTATTACCTTTTTCAACTGCAAAGTAAAACTTTGTCAACATGTTTTATCTAATAAAATAAAGTTCAGTCTGTTCATCTCACTTCAATCATTTTTATTGCAGAACATGGTATTTTCTCAAGCAGACAGATGTAAACACTGTAATCTGTGCTTGCATGTACCTGACAAACTGAACTGTTTGTATTACAGTCATATTCCGACTTAACTGAATGCACATGTGTGTGTGTGGACTACTGTACTATTACAGGTATTGAAATTAACAATGCAACTTCCTTATACAAAATATTTTATTTGTATTTATGTTTTATTAATAATTAAATATCGATACTTGGCGTCCCTGTATCGATACAGTATCACCACGCAAAGTATTGCGATACTACTACGTATCGATTTCCCCCCCACCCCTAGTGTAAACAATATAATTAACTCTAAATATAAAAATATGAGAAAAATAAAGAGTGGAAACAATATAATTAACTCTAAATATAAAAATATGAGAAGAATAAACAATGTAAACAATATAATTAACTCTAAATATAAAATATGAGAAAAGTAAACAGTGTAAACAATATAATGAACTCTAAATGGAAAAATACGAGAAAAATAAACAGTGTAAACAATATAATTAATTCTATATATATAAATATGACAAAAATAAAGAGTGTAAAATATATAATTAACTAAATATAAAAATACGAGAAAAATAAACAGTGTAAACAATATAATTAATTCTATATATAAAAATCTGAGAAAAATAAACAGTATACACACGGTGCAGGTGAGGGTCTGTACCCTATGATATACGTCATACGTTGTAGTCCGAGCAGGTTTTGGTGGTTTAAGGTGGTTTAACAGATAGGTGGTTTAACAGATAATAATAATAATAATAATAATAATAATAATAATAATAATAATAATAATAATAATAATAATAATAATAATAATAATAATAATAATAATAATAATAATAATAATAATAATAATAATAATAATAATAATAATAATAATAATAATAATAATAATAATAATAATAATAATAATAATAATAATAATAATAATAATAATAATAATAATAATAATAATAATAATAATAATAATAATAATAATAATAATAATAATAATAATAATAATAATAATAATAATAATAATAATAATAATAATAATAATAATAATAATAATAATAATAATAATAACGTAGTTTTATATATAGCGCCTTTCAAAAGACCCACGGTCGCTTTACATAGGGGTAGAAAAATAACAAAAGTAACACACATAGTGGACCGACACAACATACAAAGTGAGAAATTAGGGGTTAAAGGCCAAGTTGAAGAGGTGGGTTTTGAGCAGTTTTTTGAACGAGTCCAGAGTTGGGGCGGTGCGGAGTTCTGCGGGGAGGGAGTTCCAGAGGGCGGGAGCTGCCACGCTGAAAGCTCTGTCCCCCGAAGGTCCGCAGTCTGGTTCGGGGGATGGAGAGCTGCTGCCCAGTGTCCGTGGATTGCAGGGACCGTGACTGAGTGTAGGGGTGGAGGAGGTCAGTGAGGTACTGAGGTGCCAGAGTGTGGAGGGACTTGTAGGTGATGCGGGATTTGATAGGTGGTTTAAGGTGGTTTAGGCCGATAGCCTCTAATCATAACTTCAAGATACAAGATTCCTTTATTGCCACACAACCAGGTTGGTGGTATTCTTCCTGGCCTTTACGGCGATGACCCCCTCCTCACCCCCTCCTCACCCCCTTCTCACTCCCTCCTCACCCCCTCCTCACCCCCTCCTCACCCCCTCCTCACCCCCTTCTCACTCCCTCCTCACCCCCTCCTCACCCCCTCCTCACCCCCTCCTCACTCCCTCCTCACCCCCTCCTCACCCCCTCCTCACCCCCTTCTCACTCCCTCCTCACCCCCTCCTCACCCCCTTCTCACTCCCTCCTCACCCCCTCCTCACCCCCTCCTCACTCCCTCCTCACCCCCTCCTCACCCCCTCCTCACCCCCTTCTCACTCCCTCCTCACCCCCTTCTCACCCCCTCCTCACTCCCTCCTCACCCCCTCCTCACCCCCCTCCTCACCCCCTTCTCACTCCCTCCTCACCCCCTTCTCACCCCCTCCTCACTCCCTCCTCACCCCCTCCTCACAGATCATCAAACCTCTACTTCCAAAACAGCTTCCAGGATGTTGTTAAAAGTGAGGGGCGGGGCCTGTGCAGAGTGAGTGACAGATGGACGGACGGCTCAGTGTGTGTCCCGCCCTCTCGTCCCTCGTCTCTCTCACCGCGGAGTGACAGTCGGCGTACTCTACTTTGACGATGATTATTTTCAGTGTTACCCCCCCCCCCCCCCCTCACCAGCCAGCCCCTCCTCTTCCATCTCAATCCCAGACCCTGCACTCTGTCATCTAGAACAATAATAAACAAGAGCAGTGGAGAGCGAGGAAGAGAGGGCAAAGTCAACTGCTGAAGTCTATTATGGGGAACAGTGCGGTCATATGGTAGGGAAAGTCTCCCCCCCTCCCCCTCCCCCTCCCTGCCACCCCTCCCCAACAGCAAACATCAGTGTAATTTCTAGTTCCAGGCTGATGTGGGCCAGACTGGCCACGTTCCCTTATCTGATCCTCACGGGTGGTCCCGCTGTTCTCCTCCGCTCTCCTCCTCTCTCTCTCCTCCTCTCTCTCTCCTCCTCTCTCCTCCTCTCTCCTCCTCTCTCTCCTCTCTCTCCTCTCTCTCTCGCCTCCTCTCTCTCGCCTCTCTCCTCCTCTCTCTCGCCTCTCTCCTCCTCTCGCCTCTCTCCTCTCTCTCCTCCTCTCTCCTCCTCTTGCCCCTCTCCTCCTCTCTCCTTCTCTCTCTCCTCCTCTCTCTCTCACCTCTCTCCTCTCGCCTCTCTCTCCTCTCTCTCCTCTCTCTCCTCCTCTCTCCTCCTAGACTTCTCTCCTCCTTGACTCCTCTCTCCTCTCTCTCTCCTCCTCTCTCTCTCTCGCCTCCTCTCTCTCGCCTCTCTCCTCCTCTCGCCTTTCTCCTCTCTCTCCTCCTCTCCTCTCTCCTCCTCTTGCCCCTCTCCTCCTCTCTCCTTCTCTCTCTCCTCCTCTCTCTCGCCTCTCTCCTCTCGCCTCTCTCTCCTCTCTCTCTTCTTTCTCCTCCTCTCTCCTCCTTGACTCCTCTCTCCTCTCTCCTCTCCTTGACTCTCCTCTCTGCTCCCAGACTCTCCTCTCTCCTCTCTCTCCTCATCCTCTCCTCTCTCCTCTCCTCTCTCTCCTCATCCTCTCCTCTCTCCTCTCCTCTCTCCTACTCTCCTCTCTCCTCCTCTCTCCTCCTCTCTCTCCTCTCTCTCGCCTCTCTCCTAGACTCTCCTCCTCTCTCCCGCCTCTCTCTCGCCTCTCTCCTCCTCTCGCCTCTCTCTCCTCTCTCTCCTCTCTCTCCTCTCTCCTCCTCTCTCCTCCTAGACTCTCCTCCTCTCCTCTCCTTGACTCTCCTCTCTGCTCCCAGACTCTCCTCTCCTCTCTCCTCTCTCCTCTCTCTCCTCATCCTCTCCTCTCTCCTCTCTCTCCTCATCCTCTCCTCTCTCCTCTCCTCTCTCCTACTCTCCTCTCTCCTCCTCTCTCTCCTCTCTCTCGCCTCTCTCCTAGACTCTCCTCCTCTCTCCCGCCTCTCTCCTCCTCTCGCCTCTCTCTCCTCTCTCTCTTCTCTCTCTTCTCTCTCTCCTATCTCTCCTCCTCTCTCCTCCTTGACTCTCCTCTCTCTCCTCATCCTCTCCTCTCTCCTCTCTCTCCTCATCCTCTCCTCTCTCCTCTCCTCTCTCCTACTCTCCTCTCTCCTCCCAGACTCCCCTATCCTCTCCACTCTCCTCTCTCTCCTCATCCTCTCCTCTCTCCTCTCCCATATTCTCCTCTCCCCTCCTACTCTCATCTCCTCTCTCTCCTCTCCTCTCTCCTCTCCTCATATAATCTCCTCTCCTATCCCTCCTCTCTCCTCTCCTCACCTCATATCCTCTCTTCTTCTCTCTCCCCTCCTCTCCTCTTATCCTCTCCCCTCTCTCCTCTCCTCTCTCTCCTCCTCTCCTCTCTCTCCTCTCTCTCCTCTCCTCCTCTCCTCTCTCTCCTCCTCTCCTCTCTCTCCCCTCCTACTCTCATCTCCTCTTCTCTCCTCTCCTCTCCTCTCCTCTCCTCATATAATCTCCTCTCCTCTCCCTCCTCTCCTCACCTCATATCCTCTCTTCTTCTCTCTCCTCTCCTCTTATCCTCTCCCCTCTCTGCTCTCCTCTCTCTCCTCTCCTCTCCACTCCTCACCTCTCTCTCCTCTCCTATTTTATCCTCTTCTCTCCTCTCCCCACCTCTCTCCTCCCCTCTCTCTCCTCTCTCTCCTCCCCTCTCTCTCATCTCCTCTCCTCTCTCCTCCCCTCTCTCTCCTCTCCTCTCTCCTCTCTTTCCTCCCCTCTCTCTCCTCTCCTCTCTCTCCTCTCCTCTCCTATTCTCTCTCACCTCTCATCTCCTCTCTCCTCCCCTCTCTCTCCTCCCCTCTCCTCTCTCCTCTCCTCTCTATCCTCCCCTCTCTCTCCTCTCCTCTCCTCTCTTCTCCTCTCTCTCCATCGCTGTCAACCATCTGTCACCATCTCTGTGATGTGTAACATCTTCTCTACACCGCACTGGGTTTGATGATTTCAATCCAAGTGAGGAAGAGCGATCAGAGTTATTTCTGAAGGCTTGAAAGGGAATATGTCTGTGGTTATGGAGTGGAACCATCAATATTCCCAAAATGCTGCTGTTTTCTATTTGCTTCATACGTAGACTAAGCCATGTTTCGGTCTCGGGTGCCGGGGTGCTGGGATGACGTGAAACGTGACGCGTCAGGAGTTTGTCCCGAGGCAGGCGTCCCGACAAGACGGGATTACAGTCTGCCAACGCGGCTCAGGGAGTATCAAAGATACATTTCAAGTTCAAGTTTTATGAGAGTCACGCCCCTCATAAAAAAACCATCCCTGAACCCTACCGTCATAGGCAACTACCGTCCTGTCTCTCTTCTCTCCTTCCTTTCTAAAACACTTGAACGTGCTGTATCCAACCAACTTACTGCTTATCTCTTACAGAATGACCTCCTAGACCCTAATCAGTCAGGCTTCAGGACTGGTCACTCCACAGAGACAGCCCTCATTGCGGTCACAGAGGCACTTCACTTAGCAAAAGCGAAAGGCCTCTCCTCTGTCCTGATTCTCCTAGATCTATCTGCAGCCTTCGACACAGTCAACCACCAGATCCTCCTCGCGGCCCTCGCAGGAATGGGAGTGGCTGGCTCTGCGCTGACATGGTTGTCATCATACCTCAATGACCGCTCCTACCAAGTGTCATGGAGAGGGACCCTGTCGGCCACCCGCACCCTGCGGACGGGTGTCCCCCAGGGCTCGGTTTTAGGACCCCTTCTCTTCTCCCTCTACACTAAATCACTGGGTAACATTATCACGTCTCATGGCTTCTCCTACCACTGTTATGCCGACGATACTCAACTCTTCCTCTCCTTCCCTCCCTCAGATATCCACGTCTCTGAGCGGATCTCGGCCTGTCTGTCCGACATCTCCGCCTGGATGACGACCAACCACCTCAAACTGAACCTAAGCAAAACAGAATTGCTCCACCTGCCGGCCAAATCCTCCCCCCTGACCGACCTTTCCATCACAGTCGAGAATGCAGCTGTGACCGCGTCCCCGACCGCCAAGAACCTTGGTGTTGTCCTTGACGACCAGTTGAACTTCTCTGCTCACATCGCAGCGACAACCAGAACCTGCCGATTCCTCCTGAGCAACGTCAGAAGGATACGCCCCTTCCTGACAAAAGAAGCCACCCAACTCCTCGTCCAATCAACAGTCATCTCCCGCCTCGACTACTGCAACGCACTGCTCGCTGGCCTCCCGGCCACTGCCACTAAGCCTCTTCAACTCATTCAGAACGCAGCGGCCCGCCTGATCTCAAACCTACCGAAGTCGGCCCATGTCACCCCACTTCTTAGGGACCTGCACTGGCTCCCCATTGCTGCACGAATCCGCTTCAAGGCCCTCGACCTAGCATACCGTGCGGGAAAGGGAACTGCTCCCGCCTACCTCCGGTCAATGGTCTCTAACTACACACCCTCAAGACCCCTACGCTCTGCATCTTCTGGCCGCCTCAGACCTACTCCTATCCAAGCTCCGGGAGGGTCATCAAAGAGAAGTTGCCTATTCTCAGTCCTTGCCCCACAATGGTGGAATGAACTACCCACCCCAGTTAGGACAGCCGAAACACGTCCAATCTTTCGCCGTCGACTAAAGACGCACGTCTTCAACCATTATCTGAAAAAAAAAAAAAAAAATCTAACCCTAACTAACCATACTGTCATGCACTTGTCCTAATAAACTAACCTAAACTGTAGCACTCAACACTTTGATGAACATTGTTACTCAGCTGATAGAGTTGTGCTCTTCCTGATGGCTTGTCGTACAGAACTTGTAAGTCGCTTTGGATAAAAGCGTCAGCTAAATGACTAAATGTAAATGTAAATGTAAGTTCAAGTTCAAGTTCAAGTTTCTTTATTAGTTGTCATACAGAAGTACAGAATACTTTTATACAAAATGCTTCTTTCTGTTTCGCTCCAGAGACTGTGCTAGACAAAAATAGATAATAAAATAAGTATAGCAAGTATAAAATAGAAGTAAAGTACGTAGACAAAAATGTTCAGTATATACATATACAATGCTCTATGTAGAGTAGAAGTAACTGAGTTACCATACAATATACTATACAGTGCAAAGCAGAAGTGGGATGAGGTACAATTTAGGTACAACTGCAGTGAGTTGTATGTTTAAAGTGAGTGTGTGCGTGTGGATGTGTGTGCTGTGAGTGCATTTGATGGTTGTTACATAGTGTTATTGTTCGTTGAGCATCCTGATGGCCTGGGGATAGAAGCTTCTTCTGAGTCTTTCTGTGCTTGCCATGAGACTCCGCTTGCCTGACCGCAGCAGTTCAAAGAGGCAGTTGTTTCGGTGGCTCGAGTCTTTGATAATTCTTATAATAATAGTTTCATTTAAATCGAACTTAAAATCATGGTTGAGAGATGGTCAAGTGTGCGGCCATTTTAACTGAGGGGTTGTGATGTATTGTAATGTATTTATTTGTATGTATTTTAGTGTATTGTAACCTACTGATTCCTACTGTGTTTTAATTATTGTACTATGTCTTAATTATTGTAGTGCTCATGTCACCTGCCCCAGAGACTATACAGTTGAAAATTTGCCAACCTGGCTAAACTGGCATATTTACAGTAAAATGTTCCTATGCACTGTCTCTGTATTTTAAACCAATAAATACAGATACAAAATACCGGGCAAGTACGGTGTCGTTTCATCTTGATCTCCTGTCTTGTCAACATAGTCTACAAAAAGACCTACAATGCGTGTACTTCCTAAGTACGGTCTGTCCAATCAGCACCAGATTACAGTCCTAGAGCTCCATTGTTGTCAGAACCCTGGGGGATCATACTTCTATAGTACAAGTATAAGTATAAGTATAAACAAACTATACAGCAATATTATTGTGTGTAAACTATACAGCAATATTATTGGTGTTATCTACTTTTTCTCCTCCTTTTTTCTGTATTTCTCTCCCATCCCAATTGAGTCGTTATGCCAATTCCCCCCTCCCCTTCCTGGTTGTTGCGCGCATTTCCCCCCCACTTGCCGGTCTAGGGAGGGTTGATAGATACGATCACATGTCCCCTCCGATACATGTGGAGTCAGCCAGCCGCTTCTTTTCACCTGACAGCGAGGACTCTCACTGGGGGAGTGTAACGCGTGGGAGGCTCACACTACTTCCCCCAGCTCCCTCCCGCGCCCCGACCGACCTGTAGGAGTCGCTGTTTACAGCGACCAGGATACACACCCCACCGGCTTTCCCACCCGCTAACACTGCCAATCGTGTCAGTATGGACGACCGACCAAGCCGGAGGTACCGCTGACAGCTGGATTCGATACCAGTGTCTCTGCGGTGGTAGGCAGGCGCTTAGTCCGCTGCGCTACCCAGCCGTGTGTAATATATGTTTCTGTCATTTTCATATTATCAGTAAAGGAACTATGTCTCACTTGAGGTGTAGTTTGACCAACTGTCAACTTTAAATATGTCCTCCAACAAGGCAGCAGGTAACCATGGTAACCGCTCCCCAACATCCCATGCAGGTCAAAGATACACAGCTCACTCAAACCACGCCTTCTGATCTCCAGGTGGGACCGACCACGCCTTCTGATCTCCTGGTGGGACCGACCACGCCTTCTGATCTCCTGGTGGGACCGACCACGCCTTCTGATCTCCTGGTGGGACCGACCGACCACGCCTTCTGATCTCCTGGTGGGACCGACCGCGCCTTCTGATCTCCTGGTGGGACCGACCGACCACGCCTTCTGATCTCCTGGTGGGACCGACCGCGCCTTCTGATCTCCTGGTGGGACCGACCGACCGCGCCTTCTGATCTCCTGGTGGGACCGACCGACCACGCCTTCTGATCTCCTGGTGGGACCGACCACACCTTCTGATCTCCTGGTGGGACCGACCACGCCTTCTGATCTCCTGGTGGGACCGACCACGCCTTCTGATCTCCTGGTGGGACCGACCGACCACGCCTTCTGATCTCCTGGTGGGACCGACCACGCCTTCTGATCTCCTGGTGGGACCGACCGACCACGCCTTCTGATCTCCTGGTGGGACCGACCGCGCCTTCTGATCTCCTGGTGGGACCGACCACGCCTTCTGATCTCCTGGTGGGACCGACCACGCCTTCTGATCTCCTGGTGGGACCGACCGCGCCTTCTGATCTCCTGGTGGGACCGACCACGCCTTCTGATCTCCTGGTGGGACCGACCACGCCTTCTGATCTCCTGGTGGGACCGACCGCGCCTTCTGATCTCCTGGTGGGACCGACCGCGCCTTCTGATCTCCTGGTGGGACCGACCACGCCTTCTGATCTCCTGGTGGGACCGACCACGCCTTCTGATCTCCTGGTGGGACCGACCGCGCCTTCTGATCTCCTGGTGGGACCGACCGCGCCTGGAACAAATGCTTTGTAGGTTTTGACATGTTGACGAATAGGGATATTAAAGGGATATTTAACTTTAGTAGATCTTGTCAAAAATCATCAGTAGACATAATAATAATAATAATAATAATAATAATAATAATAATAATAATAATAATAATAATAATAATAATAATAATAATAATAATAATAATAATAATAATAATAATAATAATATAATAATAATAATAATAATAATAATAATAATAATAATAATAATAATAATAATAATAATAATAATAATAATAATAATAATAATAATATATTTCATTTATATAGCACACTTTAAACTCAGTGAGCTCTCAAGGTGCTTCACAGCAGAAGGGAATATATATATTTTTTAAATAGAATAAAAAGGTTTAAAACAAGAAAACATTCAAATGAATAAAAAGATGAGAATAAAAAAAGGTTCTTAATCTAAAACAGACTTTACATTAAGTTTAAGAACATGGCACAATGCGTGTCAATGGAGAGAATAACATATATCCTCAGGAACAAAATAGAGGTTTACGAGGGTATATGGAAACCATTTAATGGATATCTAGAAGGGAAGATATAGGAGGGGGGCTTCTACAGGAGGACCCCCCCCCCTCCTCGTGGTCAGCTGACCCCGGGGGAGAGCGGAGGCATGTCATGGAAGGTGTTGTAAAGATGTCATTTCTTCTTTTTTTTTCTCTTCTCTATTTTATTAAAATGTTTTACTTATTTTGATCTATGTACGAGTTATCTTACTGGAGGTACCATTGAATATATGTATTATTTCTATATGATAACAGTAACAGAGAGATAAGGGGAGGGGACAGGGGGTATGTGGGTATACTTGTGGACACTTTTGGAGAAAAGGAACAAAAAATAATTGATGGCGATGAAAACCTGACTTGTGTAAAACCCAATAAAAATATTGTTTAAAAAAAAACATTTTAAAACATAAAAACATTTTAAATGAATAAAATAGAATAAATCAAAATCAAATCAAATTTATTTATAAGGCACAACAACACACAAACCCTCTTCTTTAAACAAGTCAAGAAGAAACATCACAATAAATCAAGAACAAAACAAAAACACCATAAAGTCTAAAAATTTTTAAATAAATGCAACACTCCCAGACATTACGCAAAGGTAAGGAAAAACTCACTAATACCTAGCAATAGGAAAAAATGCACCACAGGCAATGTGGAGGAGAGAAACCTTAGAAGGGCCATTCAAGGGGGGATCTCCCTTCTTAGATCAAACTGTTAGTTTACTAGTAGATGACTTTACATAGAGGTAAGACTGTTAGTTTACTAGTAGATGACTTTACATAGAGGTAAGACTGTTGGTTTACTAGTAGATGACTTTACATAGAGGTAAGACTGTTGGTTTACTAGTAGACATAGACGCCTACGTATAAGAGCAGGCGAAGCGGGTGCTCTACCAGTATTGAACTTGGTGGAGCAAACTTGTCTCTTTGCTCCCTCACTTTTTGATCATTGATATATCCCCCCCCCAATATATAAATATTATCTAACCATAACTACGTAATTTCAATCAAATTAATAATACGCAATGACACTTAATAGCAAGTTTTTAAGTTTCCAAAGATTGTGTGACCCCCCACTTTAATGGTTTGATCCAGTGCCCACGGGCCACGGTTCGTCGGCATGACGTATACGACATGTTGGGGGAGGCGGCTTTTTCGAAAGCCCTTGAAAAATTCAGGCTGGATATTGGATAACATTGTGAGGATTATTCTTCTGCGTTTACATCAAAATGGAGCAAATCATCACGTAAGTCGAACACTGTGACTGTATACTAAATGCGCAAACAGATTGAAACTGAATATTTCTCGTATGGTGAGCCTCGGCGCTGCACCGAGTGAATCCAGAGATACGGGATGGTGCGCAGGCGCTGTGATCACCCAACGGCGGAAATAATGCCGCTTTGAGCAGTTTATAAAAAAATATTAAAAATATTTATTAGCAACGCCGAGCTTTCAAACCATCCCGTATCTCTGTGCGAACCCCTCGTGCAACTGTGAGCACCTTTTGTAATGTCTCTGTGATACTTGTATAACGAACGGTTCGGCCAGAACCAGTCCTTCATGGTAAATCTAGGTTGGTTTCCCATTGAGGAGCAAGTGACTGTGGATTCACTCGGTGCTGAGCACAGTCACGAAAGTATGGACCCTGATGTAAACAAGACAAACGTCTTTCTCTGGTCTGCATCCCCTTAACAATTGTGTGTATAAGCATTACATCACGCGCAGGAGTGGTTTGTGACCAATAAACCATGCCTAGGGGTGGTCGTTAGACCCCCCTAGGCATGGTTTATTGGTCACAAATCACGACTACAAGTGGTGTAAAGCTTTTATACAACTGCCAGATTCATCCAACCTTATTTCTATACAATAAACACACATTAATCGAAGATTTATTGAAAAAACCATCCGCCAGAAAAAGTAGTTCCCACAACTACAAAAAAGACAAGTTGCCTCCATGTGGAAGCAGCTTGAAGTGCATCCAACCAAACTAACACATCCAACTGTGTATTATTGGAATGATTGAGAGAAGTTGCCTCATGTGGAAGCAGCTTGAAGTGCATCCAACCAACTAACACATCCAACTGTGTATTATTGGAATGATTGATTGAAAATTTTATTACCAGATGCAGAATGGGTACAATACAGTACGGCTCAATACACACAATTGTTAAGGGAATGCAGACCTACTTTCCATAGAACTTCATTCTTAGATGCTTCTATATAAAGTAGGTAAAACAAATTAAAACGTTTTCTTTGCCCTATAGGAAAAAAACGTTTTCTTCGCCCTATTTTTTTATTTATTTCTTTTAGCCTAAACTTAACCAGTTGGAAACCAGGGGTACAGTAATAAAATTAGCAATCAACCAATCAATCAATTCAATAGACCATGCTCACTTAAAACAGCGCTGCTTCTCTCTCAGTCTGACTCCCCCGCTGTTGCAGACAGGAGTGTGTGTGTGTGTGTGTGTGTGTGTGCGTGTGTGTGTGTGTGTGTGTGTGTGTCACAGTGTGTGTGTGTGTGTGTGTGTGTGTGTGTGTGTGTATGTGTGTGTGTGTGTGTGTGTGTGTGTGTGTATGTGTGTGTGTGTGTTTGTGGGTACGCCAGCGTCGGACAGTGTGAGAGTGAACGCTGCAGTCAGTGGGAAGGAAGTAGAAATTTAAATCAATCAATTAATCAATCAATCAATCCGCGATTTTTCTTTTGTTCTAGATTGACTCAAGACCCATCAATTACATCATCCAACATTGTTTAAAGGACTAACACATTCCCCTTGACAGAATCGCTTCATATTTAGTCGTCATGGTGCTATCAACATATCCATTTGTTGTCCGCGATCTTGTTTTCTCCCGGAGTGAGCCGGGGAGTGATATGTGATTCGGTTGTGGGCGGGTCCTGAGCCCAGGACCGTGGATTGTTGCCAATAAAGACGTGTAAATGGCCAATCAGAATCGAGAAATTTGCATGCCGTTGCATACTGCAACGCACTGCTAGCTGGCCTCCCGGCCACTGCCACCAAGCCTCTTCAACTCATTCAAAATGCAGCGGCCCGCCTGATCTCAAACCTACCGAAGTCAGCCCATGTCACCCCACTTCTTAGGGACCTGCACTGGCTCCCCATTGCTGCACGTATCCGCTTCAAGGCCCTCGACCTAGCATACCGTGCGGCAAAGGGAACCGCTCCCGCCTACCTCCGGTCAATGGTCTCTAACTACACACCCTCAAGACCCCTACGCTCTGCGTCTTCTGGCCGCCTCAGATCTACTCCTATCCAAGCTCCCGGAGGGTCATCAAAGAGAAGCCGCCTATTCTCAGTCCTTGCCCCACAATGGTGGAATGAACTACCCATCCCAGTTAGGACAGCCGAATCCCGTCCAATCTTTCGCCGTCGACTAAAGACTCACTTCTTCAACCATTATCTGAAATGATAAAAAAAAAAAAATAAAAAAAATCTAACCCCGACTAACCTTAATGTCATGCACTTGTCCTAATAAACTAACCTACACTGTAACACGCAACACTTTGATGAACATTGTTACTCAGCTGATAGAGTTATACCCTTCTTGCTGTCTTGTCGCACAGAACTTGTAAGTCGCTTTGGATAAAAGCGTCAGCTAAATGACTAAATGTAAATGTAAATGTAAATGTTGTATAATGAGCCGTACTGTATTGTACCCATTCTGCAATCTGTTAAATAAAGTTTTCATTCATTCATTCATTCAGCCGCCGCGCTCACTGGGGCTATTGATAGCGTCAATTAGTTGTTGTTGTTGTTGTTGGTGCTGCGGATGAGAACGGGGCCGGAGGGGCTTTGGGAGGATGGGAAAGTTATTATTATTATTATTATAATAGTAATTGGCTATCATACGTGCCTAGCTAGCGTTAGCTAAAAGAGCCCTCGCAGTGAAGTTATTATTATTATAGCTATCATACTGCAATATAAACTGAGTTTTATAGTGAAAAGAGCAGCTTTATTTTGGTCAAGATTGAAGGCTCTATATTGCAGGAAATTGCACATACAGGTGTTCATTAAATGTAAAAAAAAATCTGCCGTGGAGGGGGTCGTGCCGGACCCCCTCCAAACCACCCATTGAAAAAAAAAAAAAAAAAAAAAAAGGTAAAAAAAAAAAAAAAAAAATCTTGCACCCCCACTTTCAACTATAACTAGGCGGCCATGCTAGTAGATGACTTTACATAGAGGTAAGACTGTTAGTTTACTAGTAGATGACTTTACATAGAGGTAAGACTGTTAGTTTACTAGTAGATGACTTTAGATAAGAGGTAAGACTCTTAGTTTACTAGTAGATGACTTTACATAGAGGTAAGACTGTTAGTTTACTAGTAGATGACTTTACATAGAGGTAAGGCTGTTAGTTTACTAGTAGATGACTTTAGATAAGAGGTAAGACTGTTAGTTTACTAGTAGATGACTTTACATAGAGGTAAGACTGTTAGTTTACTAGTAGAGGACTTTAGATAGAGGTAAGACTGTTGAAACTTGACAAGTTCTACTAAAGTGAAATGTGGGTACTTGTGTTACTCCTCGGATCAGGACAGAATGATATAATGTTAGATACTGGAAAATAGTTCCAAAATTAATGTTATTGTTTACATGTTGCTGCATGTATCCCCTCCCTACTTCCCATTACCCCACGTGGAAGGCACCTGATTGGATAAATGACATGCTGGTGCTCTCGTGCGACATCTAGTGGTTGCATTTTATCTACAGCACCTTTAATGGGCAAATTAGTAATAATCTGCCTAATCCTTGAGGCGTGAGTAGATATGACTTTCCAGGCAGTGTATACAGTCGTGATATTCTGCAGAAGGAACGTATTGATTAGATTAGTCTTCTGTGAGGCATGCAGGTGATATTTAGAATATAAAAAAATGGGTAATCCCTCACATTAAGAGGCATTGGGGCGCAAACGATGGAACAATAAAAACACCATCCAGAGTGATAAATCGGCTAACTTGTCGTCTATAAAAGAAAGTCAACGGCTTGCTTTCATCACGCTGTCTTTGGGTGATATAGGTTACAGCCTAAGTAGCTGAAATTGCTTGCAGGCAAGAGAGGGAAGAAAAATGATGATCTGGCAAAATCCAGCCGGTTTTGTTTCTGAAAAACGTTTGCCCTGCTAAGAGGCCCTCTGATTATCCACACACATACTATAGATGCGTTCCTCGGCCACGTCAGACTCAGTGAGCACGCGCATCAAGGGACGTAATTCTGGTCAGAACAACGGGGCAGACTACAATATATTTGCATTTGTTAGCCAATCACTCCCAGCAATCACTAAACTAAGTTAAAACAATCACTCCATGCCAAAGCTAGATGTGTAAACGGTGAAAGACTCTCACTCACAGCCACGCTGATTTGGCAGAATGATGTTTTTCGTTTGAAACAACTTTTAGTCAGGGGAGTGTCGTGGTTTCTCCATAGAGCTCCATTATACTTTTAGTGAGGGGAGTGTGAATGAATGAATGAATGAATGAATGAATGAATGAATGAATGAATGAATGAATGAATGAATGAATGAATGAAAACTTTATTTAACAGATTGCAGAATGGGTACAATACAGTACGGCTCAATACATACAATTGTTAAGGGGATGCAGACCTGAGAAAGACGTTTGTCTTGTTTCCATCAGGGTCCCCCATTTTCAAATCATATAGACATTTATGACATACACAACATACATGACATTTATGGCATAGGGACATATAGGTATTTAGTACTGATACATTTGTGACATAAACGGTATTCAAATATACAGTACTGTTACCCCTAGATCCTGACAGAGTATATACATATGATGGGGAGGGGACTGTACATTAGGAGGGGGTGGGTGGGTGGGAGAGAAATATACATACGGCATACATTTCTCCATAGAGCTCCATTATACGTTTAGTCAGGGGAGTGTCATGGTTTCTCCATAGAGTCCAGTCGTACTTTTAGTCAGGGGAGTGTCATGGTTTCTCCATAGAGCTCCATTATACGTTTAGTCAGGGGAGTGTCATGGTTTCTCCATAGAGCTCCATTATACGTTTAGTCAGGGGAGTGTCATGGTTTCTCCATAGAGCTCCATTATACGTTTAGTCAGAGGAGTGTCATGGTTTCTCCATAGAGCTCCATTATACGTTTAGTCAGAGGAGTGTCATGGTTTCTCCATAGAGCCCTGCCATACTTTTTTGGCGCAGCAGCTCGCGCAGGTAGGGGGAACTTAGTCACGTGACTCAGTTTGTATTGCTGATTGGCTCGAACACGGTATGTTTATAAACAAGACATCTTGTAGACCAGGCCCATTGCAAGTTGCTGTACTCTGTCGTCTACGCCATCCTAGGTTGTCAAAGTGGGCAGGGGTGAGTTTCAAGTTTCAAGTTTCTTTAATAGTTGTCATACAGAAGTACAGAATACTTTTATACAAAATGCTTCTTGCTGTTACGCTCCAGAGACTGTGCTAGACAAGATAAGTATCAATAACATAGTATAGCATGTAAATTAGAAGTAGAAAATGAGGTCACAGTGTTCAGTATAGACATATGTACAATGTTCGATGCAGAATAGACGTAACTGAGTTACCATATAATATACAATACTATGCAGTGTACTAATATACAATACTATATAGTGCAAAGCAGAAATGGGATGAGGTTCAATTTAGGTACAATTTACAGTAAGGTGTCCGAGTTGTAGTGCAATCCTTTATCAATAAATATAAAGTGTGGGGAGTGGGTGCTACAGTGTGTTTGTTTAAAGTGAGTGTGTGCTATAAAGTGTGGGGAGTGGGTGCTACAGTGTGTTTGTTTAAAGTGAGTGTGTGCGTGTGGATGTGTGTGCTATGTGCGTTTGATGGTTGTTGTGTAGTGTTCATTGTTCGTTGAGCAGCCTGATGGCCTGGGGATAGAAGCTTCTTCTGAGTCTTTCTGTGCTCGCCTTGAGACTCCGGTATCGCTTGCCTGACCGCAGCAGTTCAAAGAGGCAGTTGTTCGGGTGACTGGAGTCCTTAATGATTCTCTTAGCCTTGCCCCTGCACTGCTTGTTGTAAATGTTCTGGAGGGTGGGGAGCCCCCCTCCAATTGTGCGTTCGGCTGAACGCGTCACTCTTTGTAGTCTGCTTCGGTCTTGTGCAGTGCTATTCCCAAACCAGGAGGTGATGTTGCCAGTCAGTATGCTCTCTATTGTACATGAGTAGAAGTTCTTAAGGATCTTCTGACTGACTTGGAACTTCCTTAGGCGCCTGAGGAAGTTTCAAGTTTCAAGTTTCAAGTTTCTTTAATAGTCATACAGAAGTACAGAATACTTTCATACAAAATGCTTCTTACTGTTACGCTCCAGAGACTGTGCTAGACAAGATAGTATCAAATAACATAGTATAGCATGTAATAGAGGCGTTGTCGTGCCTTCTTCACAACACTGTCAATGTGTGTGGTCCATGTCAAGTCCTCGGATATGTAGGCTCCGAGGTACTTAAAGCTGTTCACTCTCTCAACCGGTGCCCCGTCGATGCTGAGGGGGCTGTAGTCCTTGACCCCCGACCTTCTGAAGTCCACAATCATCTCTTTTGTTTTGCTGACGTTCAGGGAGAGGCTGTTTTCCTGGCACCATCCCGCCAGGACCTTGACCTCATCCAGTTAGGCCCTCTCGTCGTTTGCAGAGATCAGGCCCACCACCACTGTGAATGAATTTTGCCCATGTGTAATGATAGTTTGTTATCAGCGAGCCAGGTGCAGATTCTGCCGAGTTCAGAGCTGAGGGTTTTTTCAACCTGTAACTTGTTCCTGTCAGAGACCGCGAACAGGAACAAGTTGCAGTCACAAACTGACAACATGTCATTTGCATAAATTAGGAACAGTAGCGGTCCTAGTATGCTTCCTTGTGGAACACCACAGCTCACTGTGAGGGGGGGGGGGGGGGGGGTTAGGGTACCGTTTACCTCCACCATCTGTTCTCTCCCCTCCAGGTAGGATTGCATCCAGGTGGTGCGCTCAGTATTGCACTACCACCCCTGCAGGACTTATACAATTGACCACTTGCACAATGTGGGCGCGGCATATCCGGTTACATCTTCCGCCGTGTACACTTCTTCCGGTCCCATCATCATCATCATCATCATCATCATCATCATCATCATCATCATCATCATCATCATCATCATCATCATCATCATCATCACAATACATAGACTTTAGCTACTTTTCTCCTGTCAATTAAACAACTTTATTGTCACTTTTTTCTTTTTGAATTACTTACGCTTTAATCTATATGAATACGTGGCAGTGTTAGCAGGGCTCAAACTATATTATATATCATAATCCATACATTCCCGTTTTATACAGTGGTGAATATGAGTAGAATTTTTTAGTAATCCTGTCTGTTGTGAAGGGCCAGATTAAACCGAATATATATATTTATTTATATATATATATTTAATTGTATTTGTATATTCTCTAATATTCCCTGATATCCCTTGTATATTCTTTGTACAATATGCATTGAATATCCATTCTAGCCTACTGAACATCCCATAATAGTCTCCATCCTACTATTGGTCGAGACCTTGGTGCCAGGCTGCCATACCCCCCAGACCCAGTTCAAACGTACCGCTCAACATGTACGAACAAGTCCTAGTTCCGCGTAGGAATCTGGCTACCGCACCACTAATGGTACTATTTGTTCATAGTGCGTATATATACTGCGCTACTAAAGTAGGACTTTCTTTTCAGTCCAGTTTCTTACCCTCCAATAGAGTGACAGACATAAAGCCTCCCCGCGACGCCACGTGTGGGAGTAAGGCCAAGTTCGGCCTACCATCGGTATTGAGACATCGTGTATATTAATATTTGAATAGTCATATTTGGCACTATATCGTCGAGTTGGACGTAGTCTATTAAGCTAATAATAGTCTATTCATATGTAGTGCTTCGTGCGGTGAGAATACTATCGTAGTCAGTACCCCCATCGTTTCGGGTAGAACTGGCTGCTTATCCAGGGTGGCCGACCCCATGTGAGGCTGCACCCGAGGAGCCCCAGAGCCGACGAGCGAGTGGACCTGCATACCGGATTATTCTACCGACGACAGCCCGCCTTCCCAGGCACGGATTATGCTTTGTATACAGTGATTATTCTATGGATAAAGACCAACACTGCCGTGTGTTGGAAACCCCCCCCCCGGAGAGGACGACAGGTGAGGAGACGCTCTACACGACGAGGTCGCTTCACGTCTCTCCATCGTGGACCGGAGGAAGCCGGCCCACAGAGAGTCCAACTGCTTTCATCTGTGGATCGAGGATCGCTGAGGCACCGAGCCGCACAACCGTGGGTTCTCCCAGGATACCCTCGGCCAGACGGATACAGCCAGACTCTACCCCCCCCCCCCCCTTCTCCAGTTGTCTTACAAGCGACCGGAATTCCCCCCTAGTGTATCCAGTTCTATAATCATTAACGTATCATTGCTATTATTCCTTAAATATTCCAGGTTGTATATTTACCGCCTGCGCCACCAGAGATTGGACGTTCTCTATTGATATACCAACGAATACTCATTTGCCATAAAAGTGCATCCTATTTCAAATCATAAATGTAATTAAGTGATTGCTCTACATACCTTTTGCTATGTATTAATTATTATTAAACGCAGACTTTCGACTTGGTACATTTGTGTTGGATCGTTTCATCTACGTGGGAGTGTTTACCATAATTATTTATGCCTAGTACTGGGTGGCCAGAGTCTAAAGTACAAGAGGTAGTGGTAGTAAGTATCATATCTAACAATACAGTCAGGGAATTGTACCCCTCAGTTACACTGTCTAATCCCAGAAAACGACGCTATGCAGCAATACGTGCATTTCACTAAAAACCGTGCCGTTTCTCGCCTGTACACGCTACTATTTCGAAATCAACGCTATATTATCGGTATTATGTTTCATCAAGAATGCATGACAGGGTGGGGGGGGGGGTCGTTTTTCTATGCTTTGATCATCACCAACGGAATACGTTACACACACACATTACACACATACGCTCGGATCACAGTGAAGGAATTCTTGGATCAACGCAAGATTGATACCATATAGCCCTTACCTTGACTAGGATGTACTCCAAAAAGAATATTCCAATGATCTGATCGCCATTCCAAGTATTGATGTCGATCGTGTTGCCAACATAATCCACCAAAGAACATGAAACGGGAGTGCTTGATTCTCCCCAATCCATGCGTTATAAACGCTTGTCCTGCCCGACAAGGAAAACTCCGCCCGGACACTTTAGATCGACGCACAGCCCAAGACGGAGAGTTTCAAAGGATGTGCAATACTGGCCGCAAGGCAGTCGGTATTGGACGTTTTTGCGATCTCAGACTCATTCCCAATGACCACAGGCTCCCTCAATGGATTATGAATGGGAATATCGAATAAAAGAAATAACGACCAAAACCCAAGACATCTGGGGTCTGGCGCCCAACCGCTGGCGAGTTAACCCAACTTATCTCGGGTTTGGCCTCCATTGTGTTAATTAATGTGTTTCTTTTTCAAATGTAGCCAAGAGTAAAGACCTTAACCCTATCAAAATGGAGAGAGAGAGAGGGTGTAACAGATTGGGGGACCCAGCTGTTTTTATCATAAATCTATCAATACAATACATACACCCTCTCCGTTACACCCTCTCCTCTCCGTGTCACGCTCTCATGCTCAGTAAGGCCGGGGGGGGGAGTTTGTCCACGAGTGCATTTTGTAACATTCTTGTCCCGTCAGCTTCACATTACAAACATGAGAATTTAATAACAGCGTTTCCTGATGACTTCAGAAAAGAAAAAAAGCCAAATCAATTCATTTGTTCCTTGTACCAGTCAGTCTCAAAACACGCAATTCTCCTTTGTGTGTGCGTGTGTGTGTGTCTCTGTGTGTCTGTGTGTCTGTGTGTGTGTCTCTGTGTGTCTGTGTGTGTGTGTGTGTGTGTGTGTGTGTCTGTGTGTGTGTGTGTGTGTGTGTGTGTGTGTGTGTGCGTGTGCGTGTGCGTGTGTGTGTGTGTGTGTGTGTCTCTGTGTGTGTGTGTGTGTGTGTGTGTGTGTGTGTGTGTGTGTGTGTGTGTGTGTGTGTGTGTGTGTGTGTGTGTGTGTGTGTGTGTGTGTGTGTGAATGTTTCTCTTGGCTCGACCTTCACAGATTAGATGGTCCAGATAGAGACGAGATGTCCTGGAGATACAGAACGACGTAAAAAGACCTCCTGCCATATCGCTTAATTTGTTTCGTACTCGTTACATGTGGTCCGAGTTATTCTATTTGCTGCCTTTTTCGCGGTCTGTGATTTCTCCGCGAGTCGAGGAGAAAACAACCCTCTCTCCGCCGGTCCATGTGATGATCGAGGAGCGATTCATTCCGATTCCATTCGAAGGGACGAGGAAATTCGATGATGGCAATAATAAGATACGCGTAATTGCTGGAATTCAACGCTTGATTGTCATCTTCGCCAAAGCGGCATATTATTATGGAAATGAATGACAACGGGCCCAAACAAAACAAAGCTGGTAGCAGAGAGGGGGGGGGGGGGGGGGGGGGGGGAGGGGGGCGTAACGTCAACAGGGTGCAGCTCTATTACCTTCCTATCCTCCTCATCACTCCATCCATCTCCTCCATCTTCTCTCGCAGAAGGTTGACCTGACGGATCGCTGATAATGAGGCACAACATGTTATTATTCGATACCAATACGTAGCGGAGGCATCGAGTTCCCGAGTGCGTCAGGTGGAGAGAGAGAGAGAGGGAGGGAGGGGAGGAAGAGAGGGGGGGAGAGGAGGGAGGGAGGGAGGGAAGGGGAGGAGAGAGAGGGGGGAGGGAGGAGGGAGAGGGAGAGGAGGGAGGGAGGGAGGGAGGGAGGAGGGAGAGAGGGAGAGAGAGGGGAGGAGGGAGGGAGAGAGGAGGGAGAGAGGGAGAGAGAGAGAGAGGGAGGGAGAGGGAGAGAGAGAGAGAGAGAGAGAGAGGGAGGGAGGGAGGGAGGGAGGGAGGGAGAGAGGAGGAAGGGAGGAAGGGAGGGAGGGAGGGAGGGAGGGAGGGAGGGAGGGAGAGAGGGAGAGGAGGGAGAGAGAGAGAGGAGAGGGAGGAGGGAGGGAGGGAGGGGAGAGGAGGGAGGGAGGGGGGAGGGAGGGAGGGAGGAGGGAGGAGGGAGGGAGGGAGGGAGAGAGACAGAGAGAGGGAGGGAGGGAGGGAGGGAGGGAGGGAGGGAGGGAGGGAGGGAGGGAGATGGAGGGAGGGAGGGAGGGAGGGAGGGAGAGGGAGAGAGGGGGAGAGAGGGAGGGAGGGGAGGGAGGGAGGGAGGGGGAGGGAGGGAGGGAGGGAGGGAGGGAGGGGGAGGGAGAGAGAGGGAGGGAAAGAGAGAGGGAGAGAGAGGGGGGGAGAGAGAGGGGAGAGGGAGAGAGGGAGGGAGGGAGGGAGAGGAGGGAGGGAGGGAGGGAGGGGAAAGAGAGAGGGAGAGAGAGGGGGGGAGAGAGAGAGAGAGAGAGAGAGAGAGAGAGAGAGAGAGAGAGAGAGAGAGAGAGAGAGAGAGAGAGAGAGAGAGAGAGGGAGAGAGAAGAGAGAGAGAGAGAGAGAGAGAGAGAGAGAGAGAGAGAGGGAGAGAGAGAGAGAGAGAGTGCGTCAGGTGGCTGAGGGGAGGGGAGGGGAAGAAAAGGCCCTGTGAGTTTTTTTTCTGGAACTGGGCTCGGACTTGATTTCTACAATCCAACCCGAACCTGAAACCGGGAGGATCCCACCGCAGCGCCTCCCGGAGGCCGGAGGTGACCTCACCAGGGGGACATCCCCACGTCGATCTCATCCCCACCCCTCGGCCATTTTACGACTCGCCGACAAACGAGAAGAAGGTATCATCACCGTACGCCGGTATCCGTTACCGTCTGCTGCGCTCCGAGGAACCGTGTCGGACGTGGGACTAAACGAGCTTGAAATGCGGAGCTGATTGCGCGGCCCCGGCCGCCGTGCCGTCGGGGGTTC
>NC_140167.1:6308870-6309993 GCF_963971535.1 Notolepis coatsorum | reverse complement strand
GCCCCTATGGTCTCCCAGATGGTAATGCACCCTTTTGGAATGGACTCAATGAAAATGGATGAGAAAAAGAAAAATCCGGAATCCACATTTTACTTCTCAGGCATGTAACCCCGAGGCCGATCGGATTCATTGTGGACCCTCAGAACAGCGTGGAAATACATATGTCCAGTATGTAGCGTTGGATCAATAAAAGCGATCGATATTTGGAATGGCGATCAGGAATTGGGAGTAATCTTTTTGGATAACATCTGATCTCAGGTAAGGAATCTATTTTATGAGTCTTAGGATAATCAGACCTGTTTTCACGGAGATATAAGCTTTTTCCCTATGTGTGTGTGTGGCTGTGTGGCTGTGCGAGCGATCAGGAAATAAGATAATCGATTTTTCAGATCGCCTATATAGCGTGCATACGTACACATATACTATCGATAATCTAGCGTTTATTTGAAAACGATTAATAAATAGGCAGAAAAAATTACAACGTTTTTGTGTATTCTAGAATATTCCAGTAAAAGGGAGATTATCACGGAATCTTTATATTTTCCTTGAAAACGAGGGCTTTTCAAAATGCTATAAAACGCAAATGAACCGATAAAAAAAACAATCCGTTTTGACAATGTTGACTGCAAACAAGTCATTGATAAGCGACGGGCAGATTAGACACATAGCCATAATTTAAAACATAGATTAGGCGTGTTAAACGCTATCATTGAAGTGGGTGGTGGCACTCAAGCACTAAATAGTGCGCCCCCTGCTTGGCACTGAAAGTGTTAACCCAGTTGGAAAACAAGGCGGACAGTAATAAAATTAGCAATCAATCAATCAATTCAATAATCCATGCTCACTTAAAACAGCGCACCTCCCAGCTGCTTCTATAGAAAGTAGGTTTAAAAAAAAAATCCCTCCTATAGGGCAAAGAAAATTATTTTTTCTTCCTATAGAGCAAAGAAAACTTTGGTCTCCCTTACAGAACAGCCCTCTGGTCTCCCCTGCAGAACATCCCTCTGGTCTCCCCTAAAGAACAGCCCTCTGGTCTCTCCCTACAGAACAGCCCTCTGGTCTCCCCTACAGAACATCCCTCTGGTCTCCCCTACAGAACAGCCCTCTGGTCTCCCCTACAGAA
>NC_140167.1:6261370-6303870 GCF_963971535.1 Notolepis coatsorum | reverse complement strand
AACACCCCTCCATCATAACATAACACCCCGACACCCCCCCACCCTGACACCCCTCCATCATAACATAACACCCCTCCATCATAACATAACACCCTCCATCATAACATAACATAACACTTTCCATCATAACTGCACCTCCTCATCCATCACGCTCAACATAGGGGCCCCCCAGGGCTGTGTTCTGAGCCCCCTCCTCTACTCCCTGTACACACATGACTGCGTGGCACAGCGGAACAACAACACAATCATCAAATTTGCAGATGACACAGTAGTGGTGGGCCTGATCTCTGCCAACGACGAGAGGGCCTACCTGGAAGAGGTAGAGAATCTGTTGCAGTGGTGTCAGGAGAACTGCCTCTCCCTGAACGTCAGCAAAACAAAATAGATGATTGTGGACTTCAGGAGGTCGGGGGTCAGGGACTACAGCCCCCTCAGCATCGACGGGGCACCGGTTGAGAGAGTGAACAGTTTCAAGTACCTCGGAGCCTACATATCCGTGGACTTGACATGGACCACACACATTGACAGTGTTGTGAAGAAGGCACGGCAACGCCACTACTTCCTCAGGCGCCTTCCAAGTCAGTCAGAAGATCCTTAAGATCTTCTACTCATGCCCAATAGAGAGCATCCTGACTGGCAACATCACCTCCTGGTTTGGGAATAGCACCGCACAAGACCGTAGCAGACTACAGAGAGTGGCCCGTTCAGCCGAACGCACAATTGGAGGGGGGCTTCCCGCTCTCCAGAACATTTACAACAAGCGGTGCAGGGGTAAGGCTAAGAGAATTATCAAAGACTCCAGCCACCCAAACAACTGCCTCTTTGAACTGCTGCGGTCAGGCAAGCGACAACGGAGTCTCATGGCAAGCACAGAAAGACTCAGAAGGAGCTTCTATCCCCAGGCCATCAGGATGCTCAACGAACAATAACACTATGTAACAACCATCAAATGCACTCACAGCACACACATCCACACGCACACACTCACTTTAAACAAACAACTCACTGCAGCACCCACTTTAAAGCCCAACCTCTAGGTTAAACCCTACTGATCAATTATGGGTAGTTTACATCATTGGTATATAATTTCATTATTTATTTTTTTCCATTTGACACCGGAAATGCCACTCGCACGAATAACATGCACGCGCGAATCAAAAAATCTTATCAAACGCCGACGTCACAACAGGTGTGGCTTGCATATTAATGAGCCGAATCTAATGTTGCTTTTCCACTAAAATAAAGTACTCAGTTTGTCTCCGTGTGGGGAGGCGGGGCTGCTGGTGATCAGCATGAGAGCTCCAGAAATGTCACGTGAAAAACTGCAGACCACTGATTGGTCAGAAGAGAGACGCGTCACTGTTTGGGGAGTCTGAACGAAAACAGAACGCCGCCATCTTTAATGTCTCGCGTAGGATGTCTTATGTATGTTTGCAGCAAGAAACAAGTGCAATAAAAAAGGATACAGTCACTGTGTATTCTGCCTCATTTATTGATGAAACAAAACCGACATCAACACAATTAGCCACCGAGCGGAGAGTTTAGTCTGACAAAAAGATCGCTGATTAGTTACGCTTGTTGTTGGGGGTTAGGGACGTAACGTTAGTTAGCCTAATGCTAACGTTAGCAGATAGACACGAGAGGCTATCTGTGTAGAATAGACACAATGAGGTAACGTTAGCGTTAGCATAATAGACACAACGAGAGTCTGGTTAATGTTGTTATTGATTGATTGAATGAAAACTGTGTTTTACTCTGGCTTGCCAAGCTCATCATAGCCCCTTTCGTGACTGATGCACCGAGTGAAGCTTGTGGACTCGACAACAGCGGCGGCCGCAGGGCGCCGGAGCCCGCAGCGCTAGTTAGCTCATAGCTATCGTGTAACACTAGCCTTTGCGGGCTCGGGCGCCCTGCGGCTGCCGCCGCCGTCGCGTCCATGGGCCCCCCGGTAGGGCACCCGTGGGGACGGGTCGGGGTGTACAGAGAGGAGAGAACCATTTTGGGTCGGCCGTTCATGCCGGCCAGCGAGCCGGATGTCGGGATATGTTGTTAGCACAATAGCTACCAAGCTAAGCTTATCTATTTTTGTCTATAGCACAGACTCTGGAGCGTAACAGAAAGAAGCATTTTGTATAAAAGTATTCTGTACTTCTGTATGACAACTAATAAAGAAACTTGAACTTGAAACTTGATATGAGACAGCTGGTTTACACGGCAACAACCCAGGGACAGGGTAACCCAGCAGCCAATCACACTACAAGCCACACAACCACCCAGGGACACGGTAACCCAGCAGCCAATCACACTAGGAGCCACACAACAACACATTGCTTCATTAGTGAGGAGGTCTGCATGCTCCCCACTCACTCTGGTACAACATCATGGAGCGTCTAACAGGACTTGTTGTCCTCTTTGCATGCTGTGCGGCTGCACCAGAAGGTAAGATTGACTTTTAAACCTAAGCCTGAAACAGTCCGCCTGGGAATAATGTAGTTGTTATTGCTGTCAGAGAATGTGCTGTGAGTATAAGTGCTTTTCACACTTTTTTCAGAACTATACTTCGGCTTTCAATATCTGTTATTGTTTTAACTTTACTGTATGTTTTGAGTGTGTATCAAGCTGTTATTTCACAAGAAAAACTAAAATCGGAATTGGATTTTTACAGGTTTTTAGTAAAGTAGACACGGCAATTGAACATCAATTTAACTTTGCACATGTCCATTTTGAACTTGGAACTATTATGCAACTGCAATAAAGTTATATAGCATACTTGGCTATCGCGCAATTAGAAACTGGCCCCGGTAAATGTCAAAATGCCCCCCCCCCCCTCCCACCCCACCCAACCTCAGCCCCCTGTAATGTACATTTTCTTCTCCTTTTGTTTTCTACTTTTATGATGTTCTCTCTACAGTATATTTGTATGTCTCTAAAAGTTTTGATGAATTGAAAATGGAGGACCCTGATGTAAACAAGACGAAAGTCTTTTTCTGGTCTTCATCCTCTTCTTAGCAGTTGTTGTATTGAGCTGTACTGTATTGTACCCATTCTGCAATCTGTTAACGTTTTCAATCAATCAATCAATCAATCAATCAATCAATCAATCAATCAATCAATCAATCAATCAATCAATCAATCAAACCTGGCAGGTGTTAGGTGGGGGAGGGGTTATGTGTATTGCAATGGTCCCTGGGTAAAGTATACAGCATGCTATTGTTAACAGAAAGAGCTCCAGGGCCCTCATTCATCAATGTGTGCGTAGAACATGTTCTATTTCCACACGTAAGCACGGAATGTAGAACCAGTGTACGCACAGGGAAGTCGGGATTCATCACACGTGCGTACGCAGGCTCTACGCACACCTGTCATGATGAATCCCACCTTGGCTCTGCGCCGAGGCTCGTGCACACTTTCACGTATTTGCATACCAGAAACGCCCCGATTAACCATATACGGTAATGGAATACACCCATGAAATGTGGAAAATGGACTAAGCCGAGGGAAGCGTGTCATGAGACAGGCTGACAGACGTGTACACTTACGGTGATGTCGGATATGATATCTATTAACCATTGCTGCCTGGGCAGCGCAAACACTAATAAATACCGCGCTGGAATATGACTGCCTTTTCCTGTGTTGTTTGATTAATACCCAGGGATTAAAGTTCTTCTCAATTTTATTCCAAATCGCGATGGATCTCCCGTCAATTTTCTACCTGCTGCATATGATTTCTAGAGGCATACTACAATCTATTTTGATGTCAGTATTGGGTAGCCTATATAAACAATAATACAAGAGCATATACAAGAACAATGAATCTCACTGCATGTATGATGTAGCCTGCCTTTCAATACATGAACTTGAATTCCATCATGTTTGTGTGCGGGACTCACAAGGCTGTTGTCACAATGGGTGGTACCGGTACAGTAATAATAACAGTCCACACAATATCACGATCCATGCCATAGCCTATGTTCTATTAGGACATGATCTGTGACGACAAATGTTCTAGAATGTTTGATTAAGATATCATACTCTGACAGCATGCCTATGATCAACAAAAACGCGAACTTGAATCCCATCATATACATAGTCTGTCCACTATCTGGTGTCATTGCAATGCGTTTTCTATTCTTTCTTATACAGTAAAAAGGGGGAAGAACACTATATTCATATGACTTGTATTCTGCTTACAGCTTCGAAATTCCACTTGTTTCGTTTAACGTAAAGCCTTTTAAATATAATCAAAACGTTCCCGTGTTTCTGCGGTCTGCGCAAAATAATAACGAGTTGAGCTTTATGATTTATGATGAATTGAAAATGGGGGACCCTGATGTAAACAAGACGAAAGTCTTTCTCTGGTCTGCATCCCCAATTAACAATTGTATGTACTGAGCTGTACTGTACTGTACCCATTCTGCAATCTGTTAATAAACTTTTCAATCAATCAATCAATCAAGCTACGCGGAGCGCAGTCAGTCAGTAGCCTACACCCCGTATATTCCGATAACGCTATATAAACCATGCTGCATTCATTCTGAGAGAAAGATCTATTATTCCAAATGTTATTTATAGGGTTTTGACCATAATTACACTACTGTTGCTATTTTACAATGAACTATAATGAACTACGGTTCGTACAGAACATGCCAGTGTTATTATGCACAGAAGCTCATTTCCTTGTTGTAATAATATATTCTACCACTGGGCGCCAGGTACGCATGGTCTGACCTGTGCGTAGACGTAAGCACGGAGTCAAGTTCAAGTTGAAATTGATGAATCCCACTCTTTGCTTAGAAATGATCGTACGCACAGGGTAAGCACAAATCTGTGCGTAGAACACGTTGATGAATGAGGGCCCAGGTCTTTCAAGGTATGTGGCTCAAAACAAGCTCATCAAAAATCCTCACGGTTCATAAGACGTAGATTGAAAAGTATCTGCCTGATTTGTACAAGTGATGGCTTATTCTGAAGGTATGAACCTGTACTTTCATATCATGTAAAGAAAATGTAAGATTGCTCAACAAGTCCCTAAAGTCTGTGCCTGGTCACAAATATAATTAACCATTTGATTGTGTTCCACGTTCACAGATATGACAGGAAAGGAAATCATCTTCCCCAGAGAGCCCTACTCTGCTGCCCTCGTGAAGATCACCGTTAACCGGGAGGAGGCCTTCACCGCCATGACCGCCTGCGTCCGATTCCTCACAGACGAGATGAACGAGCAGTCCATCTTCTCTCTGGCCACGCCCTCCCACTCCAACAGCTTCACGGTCTTCAGAGATAAGAGAGGGTACAGGTTGTACATCCCGAACACGAGTGTGGATTTCTTCGGGTTGCCCGATAAGATCAACGACTGGAACGCGGTTTGCGCGACGTGGGACTCCTCGACGGGGCTGAGTCAGCTGTGGGTCAACGGGAAGCCAAGCGTCAAGAAGGCGCTGGCACGCGGCCTCTCCCTCGGCGGTCCTCTGAGCATCACACTGGGTCATAAACAGGGGCGTGGAGGGTTGATGAACACCAACACCATTCTACGTGAGTTCTACGGACACCAGACGGATGTTCACTTGTGGGACCGGGTGCTCACTCCCTGTGAGATCCGAAGCTACACGGGCAAGGATCAAGTTGCACGCGGAAACGTGGTGAACTGGGGAGCACTGGAGTATACCTCTGCCGGCTTTGTGGTCGTCGACAGTGTGCTGACCGTGTGTGCTGACCGCTATGGGGGGGGGACCTATGGGTGGGGAGCTATGGGGGGGGGAGCTTAGGATGATTCCAAGGGCCCAGCACTAGACATCACTCAGGTCGGTGTATTATTGATGCTCTCATTGATACTATGTTTTTTTCTGAAGTGCGTGTGTGTGTGTGTGTGTGTGTGTGTGTGTGTGTGTGTGTGTGTGTGTGTGTGTGTGATATATAGAGAGAGAGGGGGGGCTTTGGTAGACTATTGCATTGGTCCATTCATATTGAAGATGAACGCAATGCGACATCCTTTACTACAGTAGGCTCACCCACCAACAGTGCAGGTGCTGAACTGCTGATCCGAATGTATAGGTAAAAACCATATTATGCGTTTTCATCAATAAATAAATCGCCAATTTTTTTTTTTATCTCGCACGCTCACGCGCGCTCGGATTCACTGGGGTCCTACTAATACATTCTTTCTGGGGCCCAGAATCTACAGCTACGCCCCTGTGTGTGAATAATTGCTTACTTCAACACTGGTAATAATGACCCATGTGTGAATTGCTTTCATAATCTTACTGCACAAGTTGTGCAATAATGAACGGTTTGCTGTGTGTCTTTTATACTGTGGCGGAGGACTGTTTCGGCTACATGTCTATAGATATAATATGTAGGGGAAACAGTTCTCAATAACACAAAAACGGCTCGCAATGATTATTTCATACATTTGGATGTTTTGATCAAACATTTGTAAAGGTGCTATAGATAACATTTGAATGTAGAGTAACCGTTTAAAGAAAAAATTGAAAAAGAAAACATCCACACTGCTTTTAGTAAGGTGCGGAATGAAAGTATTTATTTTCTCCAAAAAAAGTATTGATTTATAATTATAATTACAAAAATGTTGGTGGGTCCAAAATTAATGTTGTTGTTTACATGTTGCTGCATGTATCCCCTCCCTACTTCCTGTTTCCCCACGTGGAACGCACCCTATTGGATAAATGACATGCTGGTGCTCTAGTGCAACATCTAGTGGCCGAATGTTATCTATAGCACCTTTAAACTGGCATTACAATGAAGACAATACATGTCAAATAATCTGTACTGTACAACAAACACAGTCACCGAAAATATATATTTTTTAATCGGTAGAGCCAATATTTATTTAAATAGCATATTCCACCTCTGTGAGATTGTCTACAACATAAAAATAATCAAAACCTTAGTTATTATTGGCAAAATAAAATAAATTAAAATGTTGTTACCGCAACTTCCTGGAATCACTTGACCGGCTATAATAATCATTGAAGTCCTAATAGGTGACCGCCTTTTGGTTAAAAACGAAAAAGTCCCAAACGGGAAGAATATTCCGATTCCACACAGTTGTAGTCGAGACTCGGGGCAACATTTGGATGCAAACACCTGGTAGTTGGCTCCTATTGAATGGAGGTAGCCATTTGAATGAAAACAGCTGGCACCATTTTGAAAGGCCTTTCTCCAACAAATCATGACATCAACCGACAAACACCATTGTGTGACACAGGGGGCGGCTACAGTTTGAGTGGCAGTTTGTTCTACCAGTTGAAAGTATCGTCTGGGACTTTTGCTTTTTGTGAGGAAAGTGACCCGAAAACAGAAGGAGCTGAAACTGTGTTCTGAATAGCATTGTGGGCGGAGCTTCCATCTGATTACATTCAACTGTGTTCTGAATAGCATTGTGGGCGGAGCTTCCATCTGATTACATTAAACTGTTCTGAATAACATTGTGGGCGGAGCTTCCATCTGATTACATTAACTGTGTTCTAAATCGCATTGTGGGCGGAGCTTCGATCTAAGATTTAAGATTTGTTTATTAAGAACAATGCAAATTAATGAACATCATTTACATGAGTGTATGCATAACATCACAGCATGATAAGGACGTAAATATGCCGGGAATAGCACAGGGCTAATTTCCACCCGTAGTCCTAACATAAAACAAACACAAAACGGACCATACAACGTTCATTCATAAAAACTGACATCACTGACAATCTGGTTACATTAAACTGTGTTCTGAATAGCATTGTGGGCGGAGCTTCCATCTGGTTACATTAAACTGTGTTCTGAATAGCATTGTGGGCGGAGCTTCCATCTGATTACATTAAACTGTGTTCTGAATAACATTGTGGGCGAAGCTTCCATCTGATTACATTAAACTGTGTTCTGAATAACATTGTGGGCGGAGCTCCTGTTTGATTACATTAAACTGTGTTCTGAATAACATTGTGGGCGGAGCTTCCATCTGATTACATTAAACTGTGTTCTGAATAACATTGTGGGCGGACCTTCCATCTGACCCATTCCCAATGATGGGTTGGATGGTTGGATGGATGAAAATGAATGGATATCGCTAATAAAAGAAATAAGGATTAAAACCCGACCATCGTCGTGATTGGCGCTCAAGCGTCGGCGAGTTAACCCGACTATACTCGGGGTCGGCGCTGAATGTGTTAATATTCTCTCTCTCTTAACCTCTTAAGCCCGGAGCCTATTTTCTGAAAATCCGCCTAAAATATATACCTAAGTAAATGGAATATTGCTCCACTTCTACAAGGGCTATTTGCATACTCTTGGTATCTATAGGGACATCTATGGACCTCAGTGAATGTAGCAGTGTCAGAAGTATTGTGTCTATTACTAGGCTTGCTTAAATTGTGATGAAACAAAGGATACAGTACTGAATTCTCCCATCCGGATCAATGCAATTTTAAATATTATTATAGAATATAGAATAGCAGGCTTATAAATGACCTTATTATAGCCAATTTGCACATTTTTATATCATATATTATCTTTCAAATGCCCAAGTTCAATTTGGATTTAGTATCACCAGGCGTGCATGAGAACAGATAATGAAATCAACTGTAATCGACTGTACTTTTTTATTTTCCCCACAGTGCAACCGTTTTGAAACAAATTTCAGATCTAATTGTTCCTACATGCTAACAATAGGGAAACTAACTGCTTTCAATATTTGTCAAAAACTTTACCTTTTGTGGTAGAATTATCCCGAATAATAAGTTATTGAAATAATTCATACAGAACTCTGAACCTTGAACCCAATATAACTTTAAGGGAAGTGTAGTTTTGAAAAATTCCAATGCAGAACCAGACCTCTGGAAGACCGCTATAAAATGGCAGCAAAAAAACTACAATTCCCATTCCCCCGGTTTACAGACATTCCGAAGAGGAAAATCTATCTATATAACACTTTAACCTATTCCTAAACTAACGTATAGATGATAATATACATTCTAAATGCTGTTGTGACATGTTTATGTTTATGTTGTAGCGCTGAGAGAAAGGAGTCGGAGGCGGTGTCTCGAAGTTAAACCTAATTCCTTTATTAATCATCAGCGTAACAACAAGTCGACGTAGTCGTGTCGACAGTAAATAAGAATGCCGGTGGCAGGAAGTGCCACTCTATAAATCGTCCGGGGGGAACTACTATTCCCAACGAGTTCCTTGTGAATTATGTACAGTCACTACACAAGCCCCCCCAGAATTCACCCATAGTCAAAATCCCCCCGGCGTGGGGGAACAATTGCCCGGCCTCTGCGTGTGCGGAAAACCGGGGGCGGGGAGGGCGGAGTGGCATAAGTACCCGCGCCGTCCACGACACCCGGGGGCACGAAATGGCCTCGGCGAGCGCGGAAAACCGGGGGCGGAGAGGGGAAAGCGTCGCAAGCGCCCGTACCCTCTCCGACACCCGGGGGCGCTGGCATCGGCGAGGCTGCCGGTGGCTCTGTGGGCGGTGGCACCCGGGGCAACGGCGGACGACCCCTGGGGGGGGGAAGGGCCAACTCCAAAGGTTGGGAAACGTCTACGTGAGCGGGCTTGATCCTGTCTATTGACACGGTCTCCGTCCTACCGCCCATGTCGACCATGAGGTCCTTATCACCGTGTCGCAGGACCCTAAACGGGCCATCGTAAGGGGGGCGTAGGGGCCCACGGTGCGCGTCGTGGCGAACAAAAACGTACTCCGCCGTGTGCAGGCTGCGCGGCACCCGGGAAACGGGGGTACCATGCTGCGACGTGGGAATCGGGGCGAAGGTCTGAGCCGCTTCTCGCAGGGTGGAACGCTGGCTGGCCGCGGACCAAGGGGTTGTCGCGTCCGGAATGAAATCCCCCGGGACGCGCAATGTCTGGCCGTATAACAGTTCCGCGGACGAGGACTGCAGGTCTTCCTTGGGGGCGCTCCTAAGTCCGAGCATGACCCACGGCAGCTTATCCACCCAGTTGCCGTCCGTCAGGCCTGCGCGCAGCGCCGCCTTCATGGACCGGTGGAAACGTTCGCATAGCCCGTTGGCCTGCGGGTGGTACGCGGTTGTACGGTGCAGTTTAACCCCCAGGCCGCTGGCGACCGCGTTCCAGAGCTCTGAGGTGAACTGCGAGCCCCGGTCGGAGGAGAGGTCGGACGGGGTCCCGAAACGTGCGATCCACGTGCTGATAAAGGCGCGGGCCACGTCGGAAGAAGACGTCGAGGCGAGGGGAACGGCTTCCGGCCATCGGGTGGTCCTGTCCACCATAGGGAACAGGTAGGTAAACCCGTGAGAGGAAGGAAGCGGGCCCACGAGGTCAACATTGACGTGGTCGAATCTCCTCTCGGGAACTACGAATGTCACAAGCGGGGCCTTGGTATGTCGGTGCACTTTAGCCCGTTGGCAGGACACACACGCGTCGACCCAGGCCATCACGTCTTTCTTGAGCCCTCGCCACACAAATTTCTGTGACACCAACCTGCTCGAAGGCTTCCTACCGGGGTGAGACAGGTCGTGCACAGCCTCGAAAGCCCGCCTGCGCCAGCCTATAGGGACCAGCGGCCGGGGTTGCCCGGTGGAGAGGTCACAGAGCAGGGACGCGCCCGAGCCGCCAATCGCGACGTCTCTGAGGCGCAGACTGGTATCCGCTGTCCTGAGGGCCTGGATGTCGTGGTCGGAGGCCTGTTCCGAGCCCATGGCGACGTAGTCGAGGCCCAGTTGCACAGCTCCGATGATGACCCTGGATAGGCAGTCTGCGACCACGTTGGCTTTCCCGGCGATATGCCGTATGTCTGTCGTGTACTCAGAAATGTACGAGAGTTGGCGCTGTTGTCGCGCGGACCACGGTTCAGCCACCTTGGACATGGAGAACGTGAGTGGTTTGTGGTCGACGAAGGCCGTAAACTCCCGGCCCTCCAGCATGAAACGAAAATGGCGCACCGCCAACCAGAGACCTAGGAGCTCTCTGTCAAATGCGCTGTACTTGCGCTCCCTGGGGGTCAGTTGACGGCTGAAAAACGCCAGCGGTTGCCAGGCGCCGTCCACGTATTGTTCATGCACTGCGCCCACCGCGTAGTCTGACGAGTCGGTGGTAATGGCGACCGGGGCCCCCGGTGACAGGTGAGCCAACATGGCTGCATCCGCCAGGGCCGCCTTGGTGGCCGCGAAGGCTGTCGTCCTCTCGGCCGTCCAGTCGACAGGCTGGTTGGGGGACTTGTCCTTCAGCGCCTCGTAAAGCGGCCGCATGGTGTGGGCCGCCCGGGGGATGAACCGGTGATAAAACGTCACCATCCCGAGAAATTCTCTGAGTGCTCGGGCCATCGGGGGTCGTGGGAAAGCGGAAACGGCTTCCACTTTCGGCGGCCCCCCTCCTGTCGATGAGGTGTCCGAGGAACTGTATGGAGGTCAACCCGAACTGGCACTTAGCCGGGTTGATGATTAGGCCGTGTTGGCCCAGCCTCGTAAAGAGGCATCGGAGGTGCGCCAGGTGCTCTTTGGGCGAGGAGCTGGCGACGAGGATGTCGTCCAGGTAGACAAAAATAAACGGCATGTCTCTGAGCGTCGAGTCCATTAGCCTCTGGAAAGACTGTGCCGCGTTCTTAAGTCCGAACGGCATCCGTAGGAACTCAAATAGACCGAAGGGTGTTACCACCGCCGTCTTCGGGACGTCCAAGGGGTGTACCGGCACTTGGTGGTAACCACGTACCAGGTCTACTTTCGAAAAGAACAGCTTACCCGCCAGGTGCCCTGAGAAGTCCTGGATGTGGGGGACCGGGTAGCGGTCTGGCGTGGTAGCATCGTTGAGGCGTCTGTAGTCACCGCACAGTCTCCATCCCCCGTCCGCTTTGGGCACGATGTGCAGCGGCGAGGCCCAGGGGCTGTCCGAGCGTCGGATAATCCCCAACTTCTCCATGTTGGCGAACTCTGACCTAGCGACTGCTAGTCTGTCAGGGTTGAGCCGGCGGGCCCTAGCGTACACGGGAGCTCCTTGAGTCTCTATGTGATGCTCGACCCCGTGTTTGGTGGTCGCGGCCGAGAACGTAGGCTGTGTCAAGCCGGGAAACTCCTGCAGTAGGCGTTGGTACACGTCACCTTCTGCGAGCGAGCTGGCCAGCCCGCTGTATACCACTTCATTGCGCACACAAGTCAAGGAAGCGTACGTCTGGGCGTCTACCAGGCGGCCGTGCCTCACGTCCACGAGGAGCCCATGTGCGCAGAGGAAATCCGCCCCGAGTAGTGGGAACGAGATGTCGGCCGTGACAAACTCCCACGTGAACTGCTGTCCCCCGAAACACAACTCCACGGTCCTCGTGCCGTAGGTGCGGATCGGGTTACCGTTGGCGGTCGTCAGTCGCGGACCCCCCTCCCCGCCGGTGGTGTCCTCCACCGTCGCCAGTAGGACGCTCCTCTGTGCTCCGGTGTCGCAGAGGAATTTCCGACCAGAGAGTGTGTCCTTAATGAAGAGTAGCCTGTTCGACGTACCTGCGCTCACGGCCGCTACTGGGCGCAGGTGTTGGCGTTTCCCGCCCTGACAAAAGTACAAGGTGGGCGGCACTTTGTTGCTTTCGCGCCGAAGCGTGCATGGAAATAACACAGGCCTGTGTCATTATTGCCGTCGGCCGCGGCGCCCCTCTCCATCTTCGCCCCTCCCCCTCTGGGCATGTGCGCCCGTGTCGGGGCTAGCACCTCTGGGGCTAAGTGCTGCGTGGCCAGGTAGAACCGGTCCGCCTCTTCTGCCAGAGCACGGGGATCCACAATGTTTGTATTGGCAAGTGCCGTCTGTATCCGTGGCGGCATGTGTCTGAGGAACAGCTCTTTAAATAAAAAGTTTGGCTGTTCGGCGCCCAGTAGGTTCAGCATCATCTCCATATGCTCCGACGGCTTGCTGTCTCCCAAGCCACGTATATCCAGCAAGCGTCGGGCACGCTCAGACTGTGACAACTCAAAAATCCTGAGTAGGTGCGTCTTAAACGCCTCATATTTATTCTGGGCCGGTGGAGCGGTAATGAAGCCTACCGTCCTCGCCGCCGTAGTGTTGTTCAGACTCGAGACGACGTGGAAGTATTTTGCGGCGTCATCCACGATTCCCTGTAGGGCGAATTGCGCCTCAGTTTGGGCGAACCAAGTAGCTGCCGACTGCTCCCAAAACTCCGGCAGTCTGAGAAAAACAGCGTTTGCCATGTTTGTCGTATTCTCCGTCTCGGAAACTTCTTCGAGACTAATGTCGGGGTCACCAGTGTAGCGCTGAGAGAAAGGAGTCGGAGGCGGTGTCTCGAAGTTAAACCTAATTCCTTTATTAATCATCAGCGTAACAACAAGTCGACGTAGTCGTGTCGACAGTAAATAAGAATGCCGGTGGCAGGAAGTGCCACTCTATAAATCGTCCGGGGGGAACTACTATTCCCAACGAGTTCCTTGTGAATTATGTACAGTCACTACAATGTTATGTTTACTTGAATACGTTTGAAATTAAAAACAGTCTGGAAGATATTGATTTATGACCAGATGTCATTTCGGGTGGAAGAGGTTAATATTCTCTCTCTCTCTCTTAATATTCTCTCTCTCTTAATAGTCTTTCTCTCTTAATATTCTCTCTCTCTTAATCGTCTCTCTATTCTCTCTCTCTCTTAATAGTCTCTCTCTCTTAATAGTCTCTCTCTCTCTTAATATTCTCTCTCCCTCTCTGGGACAGCCAGCCTACGACCAGCAGAGGAAGCAGTAGTCACTCACAGGACCTTCTTCTGTCACTCAAACAACATTTCCTGATGACAGCTTGAAAACAGTCGCCCACTGCAGCAAACATGACCTTTAACCTCACAGTACGCCCAACGGGGGACTGAGTGAACGAGGGGTTGAAAAGAGTTACCTGGAGTTGTGAAAGATGTCATGTTGACAGATCACCACTAGAGGGCAGCATACAGTTAAAGACCAGCTTGCAAGTAGACAGAGTTGCTTTCACAGAAAGACAACCTCATAGGAAGTGGGGACTCTTGACTGTCGCTTGTCTCCAGCTCAGTGCTAAACAACCAAGAGAATTAATCCAGGAGGCTCTATGAGGGGTCCTACTAATCACCACAAAGTACCACCAAATACACCAAAGTACCACAAAATACCCCAGAGTACCACCAAATACACCAAAGTACCACAAAATACCACAAAGTATACCCCAAAATACCACGAAGTACCACAAAATACCCCAAAGTACCCCAAAATACCCCAAAGCACCACAAAATACCCCAAAATACCCCAAAGCACCACAAAATACTACGAAATACCCCCAAAGTACCACAAAATACCCCAAAGTACCACAAAATTCCACAGAGAAAGACAACCTCATAGGAAGCGGTGACTCTTGACTGTCGCTTGTCTCCAGCTCAGTGCTAAACAACCAAGAGAATTAATCCAGGAGGCTCTATGAGAGAAGAGAGGTCGCTCTGATTCTGACAGAGAGGCTCTATGAGAGAAGAGAGGTCGCTCTGATTCTGACAGAGAAGAAGAGGCTCTATGAGAGAAGAGAGGTCGCTCTGATTCTGACAGAGAGGCTCTATGAGAGAAGAGAGGTCATGCTGATTCTGACAGAGAGGCTCTATGAGAGAAGAGAGGTCGCTCTGATTCTGACAGAGAGGCTCTATGAGAGAAGAGAGGTCGCTCTGATTCTGACAGAGAGGCTCTATGAGAGAAGAGAGGTCGCTCTGATTCTGACAGAGAAGAGGCTCTATGAGAGAAGAGAGGTCGCTCTGATTCTGACAGAGAAGAGGCTCTATGAGAGAAGAGAGGTCGCTCTGATTCTGACAGAGAGGCTCTATGAGAGAAGAGAGGTCGCTCTGATTCTGACAGAGAAGAGGCTCTATGAGAGAAGAGAGGTCGCTCTGATTCTGACAGAGAGGCTCTATGAGAGAAGAGAGGTCGCTCTGATTCTGACAGAGAGGCTCTATGAGAGAAGAGAGGTCACTCTGATTCTGACAGAGAGGCTCTATGAGAGAAGAGAGGTCGCTCTGATTCTGACAGAGAGGCTCTATGAGAGAAGAGAGGTCGCTCTGATTCTGACAGAGAAAACGCTCGAAGCCCAGAGTGTTTACAGTTAATGGGGCATTTGCACAAAATCTCAATTCATGAAAAGCTTAAATTATTTTATACTGTATGTTTTCACTATTTAAAGAGTAGCTTTCTTCATTCGTTATCACGAGAAAACGAACTTTGTTATCTCGAGATCTCGAGAAAATTATCCCGTTATCACGAGAAAACAAATTAAATTAACTCGTTATCACGGGAAAACGAAGTAAATAAAATGTATAAATGTATGGCCTCTTTACAATTTCAATCAATAAAAGATATTTATTGAAAAAGATCTGTATTTTACTATTTATATATGATCTTTATGTATATATGATCATATCTAAATACAGATCATATCTAAATACAGATCATATCTAAATACAGATCATATCTAAATACAGATCTAAATACAGACCATATATATTATTAAAATATGTAAATAAAGTCTATACATATATATATTAAACATAACCCTAACTTTCATCATAATATTGCTGTGTAAATTTATGTGTGTATCTGTGTATGTATAAATTACATCACCACAGTCCAGGACTGATAGGAAAACTGCTTCAACAACTCTCTTCCTACACAGTACATTTCGCAGAGTGAATTTTACTCAAACTGAGTACATTTTACTCAAACTGATATTTACTGTGTAGTACTAATCAAAGGAAAGATGGTTCTGTTTCTGTATTGGAAGCCAATTTGGTCGTGCACATGGAATTTAAATGTAAATTTCTCATCGAGCCACACACCAAGAAATTCATATTCAGTGAGTTTCTCAATGCTGGAACCACTTATGTGTAAACCATCATATTCAATGTTCAATATTCAATGTTTCTGGCTCTGGAAAACAGCATCAATTTAGTTTTACTAGCATTAAGAACCAATTTATGTTTAATAAGAGCTTTCTGGAGGGTAATAATAATAATAATAATAATAATAATAATAATAATAATAATAATAATAATAATAATAATAATAATAATAATAATAATAATAATAATAATAATAATAATAATAATTCTTGGATTTTTTTTATTTTACCTTTATTTTACCAGATCAAAGATATCTTTTTCGAGCAAGACCTGGCCAAAATGGCAGCAAAAACAAAAACAAACATACAAAAAGACTGTTGCTGGGGAGAGGTCAGGTTAAATATAAAATATAACAGCACATTATGCAGTGAAGCAGCGACATTCTCTATAGCGCCTTTCAGGAGACCCAAGGCGCTTAACAGTGGGGGGCAGCTAAGGAAGGGGATGAATGAATGAAATGAATGAATGAATGAATGAATGAAAACTTTATTTAACAGATTGCAGAATGGGTACAATACAGTACGGCTCAATACATACAATTGTTAAGGGGATGCAGACCTGAGAAAGACGTTTGTCTTGTTTCCATCAGGGTCCCCCATTTTCAATTCATATAGACATATATGACATACATGACATACAGATAGTCAGTACTGCTACATCTATACATTTATGACATACCAGATTTGCAAATACAGTACTGTTTGTGATACAGAAGGAGTCAAGAAAAGGGAGTATATACATTTGACGTAGAAACTGTACATTGGAGGTTGGGTGGGGGGGGTTGGGTACATTGGGATATTGACAACCATACTGGGTAATTTACATTGGAGGTGGTTGGGGGGGGGGGGGGGGGGGCGGGGGGCATACTGTATAAACAAGTAACACTGTACATTGAGGGGGGGGGGGAGGAGACACTGTACAAACAAACACAATTGTACATTGAACTATTGACAAAACCATACTAGGATCAGAGAACAACGTAACAACAAAGTAAAAAAGAAAAGAAAAAGAAAAGAGGGAAATCAAACATTTATAAATTTGGTGAAGAGGTGAGTTTTGAGTTGGGATTTGAAAGAGTCCAGGGATGTAGCACTACGGATGTTTGGAGGGAGTGAGTTCCAGAGGGTGGGTGCGGCAACAGAGAAGGCTCTGGGACAGACAGTCCGCATGTTGGTGGTGGGGATGGAGAGGAGACCGGAGTCAGAGGACCGCAGCCTCCGGGGCGGGATGTAGGGATGGAGGAGGTCCGCTAGGTACCGGGGGGCAAGGGAGTGAAGGGCTATGTAGGTGATGAGGAGGATCTTAAAATTGATGCAGGACTTGACTGGAAGCCAGTGGAGGTGGATGAGGGTCGGGGTGATGTGGTGCCAGGACTTGGTGCGGGTGAGAACCCTAGCAGCAGAATTTTGTACATAGTGTAGCCTGTTCAGGGCATTGCTGGGTAGCCCTACGAGGACAGAGTTTGCGTAGTCGAGACGGGAGGTGACGGAGGCGTGAATAAGCGTCTCTGCTACGGAGTCGGGGAGAGATGGCCGGACTATGGATATAATCCTGATTTAGTTATTGATTTTATATGGGAATGAAAGGAGAGGGTGGCGTCCAGAATGACACCCAGGTTGCAGACTTCTGGGGAAGGTTGGATTGAGCAGCCATCCACTTCAAGGAGGAGATCTCCAACCTTCCAGAGCAGTGACTGCTTAGCCACAACCATGAGCTCTGTCTTCTTGCTGTTAAGTTTGAGGCAATTGGATGACATCCAGGCCTTGATGTCAAGGAGGCAGTTGACGAGGTGCTGTGGGGGGAGAGGAATGGAGAGGGAGGTGCTGATGTAGAGCTGCGTGTCATCAGCGTAAGAGTGGAAATTGAGACTGTGTTTCCGGATGATGTGACCGAGGGGGAGCATGTAGATTGTGAAGAGGAGTGGACCAAGAACGGAACCCTGAGGCACACCTTGGTTGACTGGGGCAGGGGTGGAGGTGGAGGTGCAGGTGCAGATGAACTGTTTTCTGTCGGTGAGGTAGGACTCGAACCAGGTGAGAGCGGTCCCAGTAACACCCAGATAATAAAGGAAGGTTGTAAGTTCTCAATGGCCAATTGTAGCTACAGAGTCAGCAATACAATACACAACAGTATCATCTGCATACAGATGGGCTTGACAACCATTCAGCGAAGACACAATATCATTCATATAAATAGTGAAGAGGACAGGGCCTAGAATTGAACCTTGTGACATGTAACAATAGGATTGTTCTATTTAAGTGCTGTTGCACGTAGGACTCTTTTAGAGGTGACACCGAGGGTTCACTTGTGGTGGAACCAAGCTTATGTAACTAGAACAACGGTGAATAAAGTACAAGTAAGAAAGTCTGCTTTAACCCTTCATTGTGTACAGTCGGGACACGGACAGAACATAATGAAACATGGTGACAGCTGGGTACAGATCGGGAAAGTAATTCGCGCGGTAGCTAGAGAAGTAAAGAGTTTAGCTGGCGAGCTGTGGCTAAAGGCCTCTACATGCTACAGCAACTTCAAAGCAACTTCAACACAACATCAGCGCGATTTCAGCGCGGTTGTTGCAGAGGGTCTTGTAGACTGTGTTGCGAGGACGTTGCGTGTCTGTCTCCAAAATCTAACCTAAACAACCGTTGCGTTGATATTGCGTAGCAGTGATTGGTTGGTTAGCGAATGGGGGCGGGGCTGTCATAGAATAATATTGGTCCCGCAGAGAATACCATCCGCCATTGTTGTAGCCAGCCAGCGTTGATGCTAAATAATTAGCGTCACATATCTGGCCTTTTTCTGAAAACCCAAGCACATATTGTTCCATAGCATACGCCTTCAGTTGATCATGACAAATCCTCTCTTACCTTGACGATTAAAAAGCCTCCATAATTTTGTAAATAAAGCTGTAGCCAGCCAGCTAGCATTGGTACTATTCAAAATGCTATCCACATTAGCTACATAGCTAACCAACTAAATACAATGATATCCTGAGGTAACGTTAAATACAACGTTTGCTAGTCGAAATGACTGGACACACACAGGGACAAGTAAAACATCAATCAATTAATTTATTCCAAAAGGTAGTTTGAGCTGCCGAGGTCTTTCTCTCCTCTCCATTGGAAACTAATGACGTTACGGTAACGTTAGCTCGAAAAGCACAGAAACGGGCGACAGAAGTTAAGCTGCTAGGAACAGACACTATAACACTTCCGGTCGGGGGATTTCAAAATAAAAGAGCGACGTCTAAAAGCACCGGAAATACGTTTATTTTGTACATTATCTAACGTTAACACGAACCTAAACTAACTTTAGTTAAACTAACTTTGCGCGTCGATTTTGCAGAAGCATAAAGGCAGAATGTCTGCAACACCGTTGCTTTGTCGATGTTGTGTTGCAGTTGCTTTGAAGTTTCTGTAGCATGCAGAGGCCTTAACACGTACGTCGGGGAGACAACTCTTACTAGCTGTCGGCGATGGAAGGGCTAAATGCGCTAAGACCCCCTGGAAATCTGCTTTTGGACTCCAACAACTTGGCGAAGGCATGGAAAAGTTGGAAGGAGGAGTTCACATTGTATACAGACCTTACCATGCCCGACGCCAAAGAGACAACAAAAGTCAAGCTGTTTAAATATCTCGTCTGAGAAAAGGGCAGAGAACTATGGACAACTCTGCCGAGTCCGTCGGCGAAGACAACGGTGACAACTATCATCAAGCAGTTGAGAGTACTGCAATCCAAAGGTAAATGAAACAGTGGAAAGATACAGATTCTTTATCAGGAACCAAGGATTGGATGAAAACGTGGACAGCTATGTAACAGACTTGAGAATGCTTGCTAGTAGTTGCAGCTTTGGGGACATTAGAGATTCCCTGATCAGAGATCGAATTGTATGTGGTACGAATAGCTCAGAACTGAGAGAGAGACTGCTCAGGGACGACTCTGGAAACATGCCTGAAAATATGTAGAGCTTCGGAGCTGTCAAGGGCTAATAGCAGGACACTGCAACAAGGACAGGCAGTGAAAGAGGTACATGCGCTAAAACAGTCAGAAGAGTGGAAAAAAGACAGCGAGGTTGACTGCATGTTTTGTGGTAAAACACATGAGAGGAACAAGAAAAAATTCCCAGCTTTTGGAAAAAAGTGTAAAAAGTGTGGGAGAGAAAATTACTTTGCGGCTAAGTGCAAATCAAAACAGGAGAGCGGCAAGAAAACTAGGAAAGTGCATGCAGTGGCAGAACAGCACAGTGATAGTGATTCTTACGAGGAAGACCTCTGCTGCATAACAGAAGTAAATAGAGAGGATGAAAACGTTAATCAGTTCAAAGACAGCCACAGGCAGGGACAACAGCTTTTTGCAGGGATGATGTTGGGGGAAACACTAGTTAACTTCCAGATAGACTGTGGGGCCACCTGTAATGTCATCCCCATACATTTGTTAAACCCTGACACACAGCTAGAACACACTGAGAAAGTACTGGTGATGTATAATAAGACTAGGGTGATTCCTCTGTGTTACGAAGGATCAGATTAAACCGAATATATATATTTATTTATGGATATATATTGAATAGTATTTGTATATCGTTTGATATCCCTTGTATATTCCTTGTACATATACACGGAATATCCCTTTAGCCTACTATAGCCCATAATAGTTCATTCTCTTATTGGACAAGGACCTGGCGCCAGGGGACAAGCCCCTTGGAGCCAAGTTCAATGGTACCGACGAGACATGTCTCTACTAGCCCCGGCTCTGCGCAGGAATACGGCTACCGAAAGGAGAGTGGCACTATTTGTTCACCGTGCATATAAATATGGCGCAAGTAAATGTAGAAGTCCTCTTATCCTTTAGTCCTTTACCCTTCTACCCAACTAAGTAACAGAACGTGAAGCCTCACCCACGATACCGCGTGCGGTGTAGTATGGCCTGTTTGGCCTTAGAATAGCATCGAGACCTCGTGCGAATTAATAGCTGAATTGTCAGAGTTTGGCACTGTACCGTCGAGTGCGACGTATTTCTATTAAGTAATAATAGTCTATCGTGTATGGTGTATGGTGCATCGTGCGGTTAGAGTTCTAAAGTGACCAGCATCTCCAACGCTTCCTCGTGTTATCTAGAGTCTTATCCAGGCTGGGGCCGACCACACATGGCGCTTTCTTCCGAGGAGATCTAGACGAGGACCGAGGGACATGTACACTGGATTACCTACCCGACGACTGCTGAGCCCTATGCGGCTGGAATATATTTGCTTTGGTACTGTGATTTGTGGAGCGGATAATCGCTGACGCCTGTGAGTGTTGGATTTACCCCCGAGAGGAGTCAAGTTGAGTCGGCGCTCAGAGACTGAGGTCGCCTAGCTTCTTCTTCACTGTGGAGCTACAGCCTACAAGAGAACCAAGGTGTATTCATCTGCGGATCAAGAGTCTACTGCACTGTCTTCTGTACTTGAAGTCTCCCTAGATATCGTTGACCAGACGGTCTACTACCGACGGCTCTCCTACCCCCCCTACCGGCCTACAACCGGGAGGACCCCTTCCAGAATATCCTGCTATATCATTAAGAGTACCATAGATCTAATTCCCTAAGAGCCAGGTTGTATACTTGCTTCCTGCGTAACCAGAGATTGGACATTCAGTGTTGATTTGCCTACGAGTACTCATTTGCCTTACAAGTGCATTCAAATCATAAATGTAATAGTAACTATTATATGTACCTTTTGCTATATATTAAATATTTGATTATTACCTTTGTGTGGACCCGATTTCATTGTGGGAAAGTGTTCATCATATTTAGATATCGTGTACTGTATGGCCAGTAGTTAAAGTACATAAAGCGGTAGTGGTTTAATGATACCATACTTGTCAATACAGTCAGGGAATTGTACCCCTCAGTTACAATTGGTCCTTCGAGCCGGAGGGTAATTAGTGTAATATTAATATAGTGGTATTAATATTGAAATGGCCTATGATGAACACTCCACGAAACGGTCCTCCTAAAGTAGAACGCCCGCAGCGTAGACGACAGCCACCTCAGTACTTAGAGGATTACGCTGCCAGTATACTACCTAGCCTTCTACAAACGGTAAACGCGGTAAAAGTAGAAAGTAAAATTATGTCCGACCCTATCGACCAGGATACCCCGACCACAGAGGCCCTAGTGGGTTCTAATGTAACTGACCAAGCTCACGGTGGGGACCAGGAGGGAACTGACACGACTTTACCCCCCGCCAAGACCGAAGAAGTAGTCCCCCAAGAGCTCCGGGAGGAAGACAACCCTCCAGAGATGGAACTCTGCACGGAACAAGATGAGGAGAGCGCCGAGGAGATAGAGCTCCAGGACTCCCCGCAGGGGAACGCATCCCCAACGGGTACTGCCAGGAGCGGCTCACCTCAACCAGCGTCTTCCCCCAGCGAGGCGGAGAGGATGCTGGCACAGGCGTTCCTCGCCAGCCTAGCAGCCTGTACGGAGCGTGATCGACTCCAAGCAGAGCGCGATCGACTCCAAGCACAGACGCTTAGCGAGTGCGAACATTCTACCATTGAAAGAGAACGCCTCCAAGCGCAGCAACGGAGCGAAGAAGAGCGCATACGTCTGGAGATGAGACGCCTTCAGACGGAAGAGAATATGGCAAGAGACCGGGCCGACACCCAGCGTGCCGCTGCCGGTGCCCAAAGAGAAGCAGATCTCACCAAGCGCGAAGCCGAGCGCGACAGACTACAAGCCGAGTGCGACAGACTACAAGCGCAGCTAATGGAGCAGCTGATCACCAGGGCAACACCCCCTCCCTCCACAAGGGGTTCCAGGGCCTCGTCAAGACACGGGTCAAGGGCACCCTCCCCTAACCGATTAAGCGACCCTGAGCCCGACCACCAGAGAGAGCCTACACCCCCCTCCGAACTCCTTCCCCGACCGGTCCAAGTGAGACCCAGCTACAAGGAAGGAACAGCGGACACCGCGGAGAGGCTAAATAGACGACTACAGGATCTAGAAGACCTGGCAGAGGAAGAAGAGGGAGAAGAGGAGAGTCAAGCCCGACAGCAGCACATTACTCCACAGGACCAGGAGGTCCAGTACAGCCCAGGCTATACCCCCGCGGCTCTGCGCTACAGACCCCCGACTCTATTCACGGGTGAGCATGACCAGTCCCGAGGAATAGTACCTGGACCAGCGGGCCATGGTACCCTGCCGGTACCAGCCCACCGAGAGGCGTAAGAGGAGACTCGCCCAGGAGGCCTCTCTGCCAACGCTCACCAATGTGCCAGCCATCCACGGCGTCATACATTGGCACACCGACGTTTCCAGACTTCACCCATGAGAACCGAGCACAGTACACGGAGCTACGGATGTGCTTAGAGACAATGATGGTGGATGTAGCTGACGCCACAAGTATGCTATCCTATTGAAGCACCTGAAAGTGCCCAGAGCGCACAACATAGCGCTGGCCTATGCCACCTCTACTACCCCATACACAGCGGCTCTAGCAGCACTAGACCAAAGATATGGACGTATATGGGATTACGTAATACAAGAGATAAGGCATATTGACCGCCTACCCCCAGCAACAGACAATCGCTCACTAGACGACCTGTCTATCAAAGTACAATCCCTGGTAGGGATGCTGGGGGCGCAACGAGAAAAGGGTATGCACGAACTATACGCAAACTCGAACGTCGAGAGGATTTTAGAGAAGCTGCCGCCCGCCCGACAGGAGCGCTTCAGGCGGCAAAGAGACCACCGTGATCCTAGCGGTCCCGAGCCATCCCTCCTAGACCTAGCCGACTTCCTGGCGAGAGAAGTCAGCAGCCTACGGCTGGATACGTTCGTGCGGAGCACACCAAGCTCCAGAGAGGGACCTAGGAGAGCAAACGATGGCCGAAGATCGGTGACTGTCATGCACCAATCAGAATCAGTACCAAGCAGCAAGAACCACAGTACCCCCTCGATGAAAGAGAAGTGGAAGATGGTGTGCCCGTACTGCGAGAAGGAACACTGGTTGTCACAATGTGACCTGTTCAAGAAGATGACCGCTGAAGAAGTGAGTCACTGGATAAAGTCCAACAGGCGCTGTTACCGATGTGCGCGCAGTCACATGGCAGCCGAGTGCCGCCTCAAGAAGAGGTGTAGTCGGTGTGACGGAGCCCACCTAGATGTCCTACACGACAGTAACAGAAGAAAGCCTGCACCATCCAGCAGCACCAAGGCAAGTGTTATGTACATTGACCCCGCTAGCAGCAGCGGCGCCCAGGTGCTCCTAAAGGTGGTCCGCGTAACACTGAGTTACCAAGATAAGGTCATGGACACTTACGCCGTCCTTGATGACGGGTCAGAGAAGACCCTTCTCCTCGCGTCCGCTGCGGCCCAGCTGGGGCTGCGGGGGAGCGAGAACCAGATGACGATTCGGACAATAAGAAGAGATCTAAAGACGATAAAGGGCGAGAATTAGGGATGTCCCGATCGCCTTTTTTTGCTTCCGATCCGATCCCGAGCATGTGATTTTAAATATCTATCGATCCGATCGTTTCCGATCCGATCTTTCACATTAGTAATCAATTTTGACGCATTTTTGTCAGAAACTGGCAGAGCGAGACAAGCCCATCTGTTGCCTATAATAGTCCGGGGCGCGAGAGCGGAGGCTTTTGTTATTACATTCACCCTGAGAAATGTGCTTCTGCTTCATATGAGAAATATTAAAAGTTTCAATATATGTTTGCACATTAGTATACATTCAGTGTTCGACTTACGTAATGGTCCATTCTGGTCTGAAACGCCGACGATAAACCTCAGTCACGTAACGTTATCCTCCAGGTGAAAATTTAGTCTGAAAACTTCGCCTCCAGCCTGCTGCTTCATGAGTTTTTCCTCCACGCGGAATCTCCTCCTTGCAAACATTGCAACTGGCTTTCTATTTTAAAATGCTTAGTTCCAAACCTCTGACATTAAGTCTAGCTGCTCAAGTCAGTGGATATTAACCGTGTTTCGGGAGCGACGTGTTGTTGTTGTGGTCGCGTGTAGCGTGTAGCGTCTAAATTAAAGGGAATGTTTGTTGCAACGGTGAAAATTAAAGGGGAATGTGTTTGTTGTGGATAATTATTCTGCTCTGTGTGACAATAAATACATTAATGATGATATATTATAATGTAATTTAAAACCAAAACTAAGGCCTCCGTATGAGTTTAAGACGTGGACATGGCATCCAATGTAATAAAAAAAGTCAACCAACGAACTAGATTCTTGTACCGGATCTCCTCTCTGGTAAACAAGAATACCCTGAGGACTCTGGCAGGAGCACTCATTCAAGGGTACTATGACTATGCGTGCACCTCATGGTACCAAAGCACCTCAAAGGCGCTTAAAACAAAATTACAAACATCACAAAACAAACTGGTCAGACTACTACTTGACCTGAACCCCAGAACCCACCTCACCCCTGCCCACTTTGCCAACCTAGGATGGCTTAGAGTAGACGACAGAGTACAGCAACTTGCAATGGGCCTGGTCTACAAGATACACTATACGACCGGGGTGCCCATGTACATGTCAAAATACTTCCCAAAGGTCAGTGAATACCACAACCACTACACCAGAGGAAGCTCAACAAATCATGTTAAACCCAGATTCGGCTCAAACAAGGGACTAAACACGTTTCGCAATTATGCCACAACAATGTGGAACGCCCTACCCAAAGCTGTAAAGGAATGTGAATCCCTGCCCACATTCAAAACCGCCCTTAAAGAGCACCTACGGGAGGCTGCAATTCGAAACTGGCCACCGTAAATGCCCAAAACCCCCACCACCTCCTAATAGACAGTCTCCTCCCCACCGCATGTATATATTCCCTCCCCGCCGTATGTATATTCCCCTCCCACCCACCCACCCCCTCCTAATGTACAGTCCCCTCCCCATCATATGTATATACTCTGTCAGGATCTAGGGGTAACAGTACTGTATATTTGAATACCGCCTATGTCACAAATGTATCAGTACTAAATACCTATATGTCCCTATGCCATAAATGTCATGTATGTTATGTATGTCATAAATGTCTATATGAATTGAAAATGGGGGACCCTGATGGAAACAAGACAAATGTCTTTCTCAGGTCTGCATCCCCTTAACAATTGTATGTATTGAGCCGTACTGTATTGTACCCATTCTGCAATCTGTTAAATAAAGTTTTCATTCATTCATTCATTCATTCATGTTTGTTGAATAAAGATTTTCTTTTTTTGACTGCCGATTTTTATTATTATTTTTTCCCGATCCCCGATACTCTGAAAAGCACGTGATCGACGCCGATTCCGATCACGTGATCGGATCGGGACATCCCTAGCGAGAATGTATCCTTCACTATCGCAGCAAGCGGGCAGCCCGAGAGACGGTATAGGATTACTAATGCTTTCACCAGCCAAGAAATAGGACTATCGCAGTACACCTACCCCATCGCCAAGCTGATGGATAAATATGTGCACCTGCGTCAACTCCCTATCCCGCTCATAGACGGTGCCACCCCGACCCTGCTGATAGGCTCCGACCATGCAGACCTCATAGTGCCGATAGACCGGGTCCATACAGGACCCAGAGGTTGTCCTGCAGCAGTCGAGACCCGCCTAGGATGGACATTACAAGGCCCCCTCGCCAAGTCTCTTAACCGAACAGCAGCCACTAGCTGCCTCCACTCCAGAACGACAGAAGGAGACACCACACTCCTGCAGCATGTCGAGAGGCTATGGACACTAGAGACAATGCCCTTTAAGAACGAAAAGAAAGACATTCGTTCTAAGGAAGATATTTACGCTATAGCCCTCCTCGAGCACGGGACAAAGAGAGTCACAGTCAACGGAGTGATGAGATACGCAACTCCACTCCTCAGGCGAGAGGGAATGCCCACCTTTCACGCCACATAAGAGGCAACGGAGCGGTATCTATTGAACACAGAGCGGCGCCTAGCCAAAGACCCCGCTCAAGAGGCTGTGTACCGCGCTGAGATTAACAAGCGAATCACAGCGGGACACATAAAGAAAATTGACTGGCGACGTCGTGCGCTGCTCCGCGCCTCCCTGATCAAAGACGGCTTTGATCTCCGGCAGCGGGCCAGCAGCGACCCCCCAGTATTGCGCAGCCTCTCCCCAGAGGAGAAGCCCCTGCTGCGGTTCCTATGGAGAGAGAGGATCGGAGATGAGCACCCAGCCATCTATCAATGGGAAGTCCTCCCTTTCGGAACCACATGCAGCCCATGCTGTGCTACGTTTGCACTACAAAAACACGTCGCAGAGGACCCAGCAGCAGATGAAGAGGTCCGACAAAGTGTGACAAATAGTTTCTACGTGGACAACTGTTTACAAAGCGTCTCGACGCCAGAAGAAGCCGAGGCTCTCCTACTCAAGCTCCGCGCCTCCCTGATCAAAGGCGGCTTTGATCTTAGGCAGTGGGCCAGCAGCGACCCGCAAGTACTGCGCAGCCTCTCCCCCGAGGACAAGGCAGCGAGCAGCGACACCTGGATGGCGACCATCCCAGGAGAAGCCCAAGAAATGACACTAGGACTAGTCTGGCGCTTCAAAACAGACTCGCTCCATTATAGACACAAACCCCTGACCAAGGAGCAGGGAAGGTCGACGGCAATACCGACCACCAGACGGAGTGTATACAGAACACTCGCCAGACAATATGACCCGTTGGGATGTATTCTACCTTACACCACCAGGGCAAAGATGATTGTAAGAGCGCTATGGGACAAGGACCAGGGCTGGGACGATCCCATACCCGAACACCTTGCATCCACATGGAGAGAGTGGGAGACGGAACTCCGCTCACTCCCAGGTGTTAATATACGCCGCAGCTACTTCCCACCCACAGTGAGGCCAGAGACATGCAAGATCGACCTGCACGTATTCAGCGACGCCTCCGAAGTAGCCTACGGTTCGGTGGCCTACTTGCGTGCCCGAGAGGAGGGAGGAGAAATACATACTGCTTTCATCCTGGCTCGCTCAAGAATAGCCCCACGAAAGCAACAATCTATCCCACGTCTAGAGCTCTGCGCAGCCCTAGCAGGAGCGCAGCTCGCCACGTTAATCCAACGTGAACTCACCATCCCGGTGCAAAGAACAATCTTGTGGTCAGACTCCACGACAGTACTCACATGGATCCGGTCTGATTCGTGCAGATACAAGGTCTTCGTGGGAGTCAGAGTCACCGAGATTCAAGAGTTAACAGAAGTAGCGAGCTGGAGGTATGTGGACACCAAACACAACCCAGCTGACGTCATCACCCGGGGAATGTCCCTGGATGACCTCACCCGTCACAACCTCTACAGTGACGGGCCAGAGTTCCTCAAGCTCCCGGAAGAAGAGTGGCCTACACCCACCCCACGGGAGGCGAGTAAAGAGGAGGCCGAAAACAAGAAACCTATGTTCTGTGGATTGAACACACTCGTCTCCACAGACCCCGACATAGACGATTGCCTCACCCTACAGAGTGCGCAGCTAAAGACATTCCTGTGGCACCACCCAGAGGTTCAGCCCACAACTGACATTTCAGCAGCTGACTACGAAGAAGCAGAACTTCTTCTACTACAACGAGCCCAGAGAGACTCGTTCCCCGATGAGCTAGCCTGTCTACAGGGAGCAAAGCCCGTCCCATCAGACAGCAGACTGCTCCACCTAGCCCCCGAGAGCGACGCCCATAATCTCATCAGAGTGGGTGGTCGTCTGCGGAGAGCCCCAGACTTACCGGATGACGTCAAGTACCCGATAGTCTTGAACAGCCGACACAAGGTCACAGAGCTGATCATAAAGAAATACGACGAGGATGTGCACCACGCAGGGGCAGAGAGAGTCTTCGCGGAGATCAGATGTCGTTATTGGATACTGCAAGGGAGAGAAGCAGTGCGGCGCTTCCAGCGAACCTGTCTAGACTGTCGTAAGTGGCGAGCCCAGCCCAGTATACCCCGGATGGCTGACCTACCTCCCTGTTGCCTCCGACTCGGCGACAAGCCTTTTCACTCCACCGGTATGGACTGTTTCGGCCCGCTGTATATAAAGAAAGGAAGAGGAACCGAGAAGCGGTGGGGTATTGTATTCAAATGCATGACCACCAGAGCGATACATATCGAACTCCTTCCAACCATGAGCACAGACTCATTCCTTATGGCCTTCCGAAGATTCACATCACGGAAAGGAAAACCATCTACATTATTGTCTGATCACGGGACAAACTTCAAAGGCGGAGAAAGAGAGCTGAGAGAGAGCTTCCAAGCTATGGGCCCAGAACTTAAGACCCACCTCGCTCCATCCCAGATTGACTTCCAGTTTAATCCCCCGAACGCACCTCACTTCGGTGGAACTTGGGAACGAGAAGTACGTTCCATAAAGACAGCCCTGTACGCCGTGCTTGAGGCCCAGACCGTGGCGGAAGAAGTCTTAATGACAGTCCTCACGGAGATCGAGGGAGTATTGAACTCAAAGCCCCTCGGTTACGTCTCAAGTGATGTAGCAGATGTCGACCCAGTCACCCCCAACACACTCTTGATGGGGCGGCTGGACCCCGCGCTACCCCAGACAATGTACAGGCCTGAAGAAGCGAACGGCCGAAGGATGTGGAGATACAGTCAAGTACTGGCTGACAAGTTTTGGAACAGCTTCCTACTCCACTACCTACCGTCTCTACAGACCCGCCAGAAATGGGTGAAAGAGAGAGACAATTTGACAGAAGGAACAGTCGTCATGATTATCGACCAGTCACTACCCCGAGCTATGTGGCCGGCTGGCCGCGTAAGCAAAGTGATCACCGGTGCCGATGGAAAGGTCCGAGCAGCTGAAGTGCTCGTCCAAGGGCGGACCTACACCCGACCCGTGGCGAGGCTAATAGAACTGCCGAGGCTCCCTGATACTATCGATGACGACCATGACCCCATGACTTTGTGAACTGACTGACCCTCACAGCGGACATTGAGTAGTGGACAGTGCGGTTAATCTGTCTCTGCTTAGCTAATTAGGTGGTACTAATTAGGGGGCGGCTGTTACGAAGGATCAGATTAAACCGAATATATATATTTATTTATGGATATATATTGAATAGTATTTGTATATCGTTTGATATCCCTTGTATATTCCTTGTACATATACACGGAATATCCCTTTAGCCTACTATAGCCCATAATAGTTCATTCTCTTATTGGACAAGGACCTGGCGCCAGGGGACAAGCCCCTTGGAGCCAAGTTCAATGGTACCGACGAGACATGTCTCTACTAGCCCCGGCTCTGCGCAGGAATACGGCTACCGAAAGGAGAGTGGCACTATTTGTTCACCGTGCATATAAATATGGCGCAAGTAAATGTAGAAGTCCTCTTATCCTTTAGTCCTTTACCCTTCTACCCAACTAAGTAACAGAACGTGAAGCCTCACCCACGATACCGCGTGCGGTGTAGTATGGCCTGTTTGGCCTTAGAATAGCATCGAGACCTCGTGCGAATTAATAGCTGAATTGTCAGAGTTTGGCACTGTACCGTCGAGTGCGACGTATTTCTATTAAGTAATAATAGTCTATCGTGTATGGTGTATGGTGCATCGTGCGGTTAGAGTTCTAAAGTGACCAGCATCTCCAACGCTTCCTCGTGTTATCTAGAGTCTTATCCAGGCTGGGGCCGACCACACATGGCGCTTTCTTCCGAGGAGATCTAGACGAGGGCCGAGGGACATGTACACTGGATTACCTACCCGACGACTGCTGAGCCCTATGCGGCTGGAATATATTTGCTTTGGTACTGTGATTTGTGGAGCGGATAATCGCCGACGCCTGTGAGTGTTGGATTTACCCCCAAGAGGAGTCAAGTTGAGTCGGCGCTCAGAGACTGAGGTCGCCTAGCTTCTTCTTCACTGTGGAGCTACAGCCTACAAGAGAACCAAGGTGTATTCATCTGCGGATCAAGAGTCTACTGCACTGTCTTCTGTACTTGAAGTCTCCCTAGATATCGTTGACCAGACGGTCTACTACCGACGGCTCTCCTACCCCCCCTACCGGCCTACAACCGGGAGGACCCCTTCCAGAATATCCTGCTATATCATTAAGAGTACCATAGATCTAATTCCCTAAGAGCCAGGTTGTATACTTGCTTCCTGCGTAACCAGAGATTGGACATTCAGTGTTGATTTGCCTACGAGTACTCATTTGCCTTACAAGTGCATTCAAATCATAAATGTAATAGTAACTATTATATGTACCTTTTGCTATATATTAAATATTTGATTATTACCTTTGTGTGGACCCGATTTCATTGTGGGAAAGTGTTCATCATATTTAGATATTGTGTACTGTATGGCCAGTAGTTAAAGTACATAAAGCGGTAGTGGTTTAATGATACCATACTTATCAATACAGTCAGGGAATTGTACCCCTCAGTTACACTCTGGGTACATGTAAGGTTAAGATCAGAAACCCCAGAAACAACAAGCGTTACAGGCTAGAGTTTCAAGTGGTAGACCAGAGTAGCAGAATCCCTTTACTGGGCAGGAAAGACAGTGAGGCTATGAAGTTGATAAAGGTACAGTATGAAAATATCCTAGCTATAGACAGCATAGTGAGGAAAGAGCAGAGTCCAGTGACAGGGGGAGAAAGTGACAGTCACATGACAAGGGACAGAATAAATGCTGAGTTTGGGGATGTGTTCAATCTGCTGAGATGGGTAAATAGCTAACCATGTTTACCGTCTCACTGTCTCCCTTAGTGCTCTCTGGTAAGTATGCTCTACTCAACGTGTCTGCAAGCAACATATCCCTGCCTGGCACATATGTCACACTAATATCATAGTGCTGCAGTCTGAGTAGCATCCTTTGTAATCTCTTCGGTGCACTAAGCAGTGGCTTGCAGTGGATATTTTCTAGAGGCTTTTGGTCGCTCTGAACGGTCACCGGTCTACCATATGTATATTGATGGAACTTTTCCATACCTTCAATACCCTTTAGTTATTGATAAAGATGTTGATTTGGCATTACATGCATTTCTATCCAAACCAATAGTAGCTAATCCTTCAAAATATTTTGGTCCGCCAAAGGGGGGCCTGACAGAAAAAGTTTGAGAAGCACTGCCCTTAACAATCAATCAGGGACAGGGTAACCCAGCAGCCAATCACACTACAAGCCACACAACCACCCATGCAGGGATACGGTAACCCAGCAGCCAATCACACTACGAGCCACACAACCACCCGGGACACGGTAACCCAGCAGCCAATCACACTACGAGCCACACAACACATTAGTGAGGAGGTCTGCATGCTGCCCAGTCACTCTGATACAACATCATGGAGCGTCTAACAGGACTTGTTGTCCTCTTTGCATGCTGTGCGGCTGCACCACAAAGTAAGATTGACTTTTAAACCTAAGCCTGAAACAGTCCGCCTGGGAATAATGTAGTTGTTATTGCTGTCAGAGAATGTGCTGTGAGTAAGTGCTTTTCACACTTTTTTCAGAACTACTTCGGCTTTCAATATCTTGTTATTGTTTTAACTTTACTGTATGTTTTGTTATGTGTGTATCAAACTGTTATTACACAAGAAAAACTAAAATCGGAATTGGATTTTTACAGGTTTCTAGTAAAGTAGACACAGCGATTGAACATCAATTTAACTTTGCACATGTCCATTTTGAACTTGGAACTATTATGCAACTGCAATAAAGTTTGTGAACCCTGGCCTTTTAGATCTATTCTTCTTAGGCTCCTTTTTACTCACTTTTGTCCAGGCGGAATTTGATCTTGGTGGTTGATCTTGAAGCAGGTAGAATCCTATACCTGTGTTTACTTCCTCAATAACTCCTGCAGTTTTTAGATCACCGTTGTTACAACCAAGCCTGCAGGTTCTGCCCTAAGGCCTCCACAGTCGAGTAGGGCCAGGCCTTGGTTGCAACGTGGTGGACACAAGGTGTCAGACACGTTTTTAAGCAAAAATAACAATATTTATTCAACTATTTTTTAAATGTACAAAAATGTGGAGAGCTGGGTGCACCAGCCTCCTTGGTTCAGGATATAACAATGGTTTCTACGAGCAGCAAAAAAGAACAAGAACAATGATCAAAATGGTGAGAGACACGTGAGAGACACGTGAGAGACAGCAGTAACGATGCTCCCAGTCTGCTTGTAGGGCGTGGAGCCCCGTCACCACACCTGTGTTCAATTATACAAAAAAATAAACTTAATTGCAAGACACCACACTCACACCACCATGTGAATGTAACACAGAGACAGTAAATATACCCACCACCATGTGAATATACACCACAGACAGTAAGTATACCCTCCTCCACCATGTGAAAGTACACATAACAACCATAATAATCCATAAATATGTGTGAAGAAAGCTCAGCTCCTTGGCTTTCAGATTTGATTTGATTTGATTTGATAGTTTATTTGGTAGGGACAATGAACATCAAGTACAAAATACAAAATGTAGACATGCAGGGTTGTAGCAAGAGCTAATTTACACCCGTAGTCCCTAAACAGGAGACATAAAAAACTCGTTCAATAAATAAATAGCCTGCTTAAGGTAAAAGCATTGTGACAATCAATGATAAAAACAACAATAAAAACAAGAAACGAGTTACATAACTAAATTAGATTAAAGATGGTGCTGAGCTTTTTTCGATAGCGCAAATACTCAAAGACTGTCCATCGGGAGCACCGGGAGTTTTCCCGGTGGCCTGGCCTGTGCAGATAAAAAAAATTATAATAATTATAAAATATATATATTTTGCAGTCAGGCCACATAACTTAGAAGCAGGCCAGGCCAGTTTTTCTAGTTGCGGAGGCGCAATAGTTAGATAGCCTAGGTGTGGAACAACCAGACGATCACTGTGAGAGAGAGAGAGTAATGCAGTCTAACAGTCATAAATCTTTTATTCAACTTCAGCCCTGATCATAACCATTTTTATTTTTCGATTTTTTTTTGTAATGTCAGATTAAAAATGAAATACTCCCACTTTTCTGAAAAGAGTTGTTGTTAGATCTGACATTACAAAAAAAATCCATCAAAATCAGTGTTGTTGCTAATCATTGACACATGCTAGCCTGTAATAACCCCCCCCTGAAAAATCTACTTTGCATTTGATATATTGAAGTATTTTTTTTGCCATCACAAACACTGGCATTTAAAGGATAAACACAGGTGTTAACAGAATTGGCTATGGGGCGACAATAATGGTTTCTATCTTTGGCCTTGCTCTGCTGGCAGCGGTTTATTCATTCACATTGACTCATAACACAGCAGCTCATGTGATCTCCTCTCCGGGAGAGGCATGTGTGGGAAGAAGAAAGAGAAGGAGGGAACCAAGGCTTATATACTCCCAACCTGGCGTAGACAGTAGAAGCTCCGCCTATAGCGCCCTCCAGTGGACACAGATATATATGCAGTCATGGGAGCAGTAGAGGACAGTTACAGTTAGTTACAACCATACATACAACCTCTAGATTCAACAACAGGGTTTCCATTCAAGTTGAACTGTAAGACATTTGACAGCTGTCTCTCACATCATCACATCATAATCACAAAGCCACATGGCTTCTCACCTCAGATTCGGCTCAAACAAGGGATTAAACACGTTTTGCAACTATGCCACAATAATGTGGAACGCCCTACCCAAAACCGCTCTCAAAGAGCACCTGCAATTAGAAACTGGCCCTGGTAAATGTCTAAACCCCCCCCCCCCCCCACCCAGCCTCAGCCCCCTCTAATGTACATTTTCTTCTCCTTTTTGTTTTCTACTTTCTACTTTTTACATAGTACTGTATATTTGTATGTCTCTAAAAGTGTTGATGAATTGAAAATGGAGGACCCTGATGTAAACAAGACGAAAGTCTCTTTCTGGTCTTCATCCTCTTCTTAGCAGTTGTTGTATTGAGCTGTACTGTATTGTACCCATTCTGCAATCTGTTAACGTTTTCAATCAATCAATCAAACCTGGCAGGTGTTAGGTGGGGGAGGGGTTATGTGTATTGCAATGGTCCCTGGGTAAAGTAGTACAGCATGCTATTGTTAACAGAAACGGCTCCTTCAAGGTCTGTGGCTCAAAACAAGCTCATCAAAAACCCTCATGGTTCATAAGACGTAGATTGAAAAGTATCTGCCTGATTTGTACAAGTGATGGCTTATTCTGAAGGTATGAACCTGTACTTTCATATCATGTAAAGTGATAAAATGTAAGATTGCTCAACAAGTCCCTAAAGTCTGTGCCCATGGTCACAAATATAATTAACCATTTTATTGTGTTCCACGTTCACAGATATGACAGGAAAGGAAATGATCTTCCCCAGAGAGTCCTACTCTGCCAGTGCCCACGTGAAGATCACCGTTAACCGGGAGGAGGCCTTCACCGCCGTGACCGCCTGCGTCCGATTCCTCACAGACCAGACGAAGGAGCAGTCCATCTTCTCTCTGGCCACGCCCTCCCACTCCAACAGCTTCACGCTCTTCAGAGATCAGAGCGGGTACAGTTTGTACATCCCGAACACGAGTGTGCATTTCTTCGGGTTGCCCGATAAGATCAGCGACTGGAACTCGGTTTGCACAACGTGGGACTCCTCGACGGGGCTGAGTCAGCTGTGGGTCAACGGGAAGCCAAGCGTCAAGAAGGCGCTGGCACGCGGCCAATCCCTCGCCGGTCCTCTGAGCATCGTCCTGGGTCAGAAACAGGACCGTGGTGGGATGAACACCATTCTACGTGAGTTCGACGGACACCAGACGGATGTTCACTTGTGGGACCGGGTGCTCACTCCCTGTGAGATCCGAAGCTACACGAGCAAGAATCAAGTCGCACGCGGAAACGTGGTGAACTGGGGAGCACTGGAGTATACCTCTGCCGGCTTTGTGGTCGTCGACAGTGTGCTGACCGTGTGTGAACAGGGGGGTAGCTATGGGGGGGGGAGTTATGGGAGCTATGGGGGAGGGGGCTATGGGAGGGGGAGCTATGGGGGGGGAGCTTAGGATGATTCCAAGGGCCCAGCACTAGACATCATTCAGGTGTATTATTGATGCTCTCATTGATACTATGTTTGTTTCTGAAGTGTGTGTGTGTGTGTGTGTGTGTGTGTGTGTGTGTGTGTGTGTGTGTGTGTGTGTGTGTGTGTGTGTGTGTGTGTGTGTGTGTGTGTGTGTGTGTGTGTGTGAGATATATAGAGAGAGAGGGGGGGCTTTGGTAGACTATTGCATTGGTCCATTCATATTGAAGATGAACGCAATGCGACATCCTTTACTAGGCTCACCCACCAACAGTGCAGGTGCTGAACTGCTGATCCGAATGTATAGGTAAAAACCATATTATGCGTTTTCATCAATAAATAAATGGCCACCTTTTTTTTTTATCTCGCACTGGGGGCCTACTAATACATTCTTTCATGGGGCCCAGAATCTACAGCTACGCCCCTGTGTGTGAATAATTGCTTACTTCAACACTGGTAATAATGACCCATGTGTGAATTGCTTCCATAATCTTACTTCACAAGCTGTGCAATAATGAACGGTTTGCTGTGTGTCTTTTATACTGTGGCGGAGGACTGTTTCGGCTACATGTCTATAGATATAATATGTAGGGGAAACAGTTCTCAATAACACAAAAACGGCTTGCAATGATTATTTCATACATTTGGATGTTTTGATCAAACATTTGTAAAGGTGCTATAGATAACATTTGAATGTAGAGTAACCGTTTAAAGAAAAAAATGAAAAAGAAAACATCCACACTGCTTTTAGTAAGGTGCGGAATTAAAGTATTTATTTTCTCCAAAAAAAGTATTGATTTATAATTATAATTACAAAAATGTTGGTGGGTCCAAAATAAATGTTGTTGTTTACATGTTGCTGCATGTATCCCCTCCCTACTTCCTGTGTCCCCACGTGGAACGCACCCGATTGGATAAATTACATGCTGGTGCTCTAGTGCGACATCTAGTGGCTGAATGTTATCCATAGCACCTTTAAACTGGCATTACAATGAAGACAATACATGTCAAATAATCTGTACTGTACAACAAACACAGTCACAGAAAATATATATTTTTTAATCGGTAGAGCCAATATTTATTTAAATAGCATATTCCACCTCTGTGAGATTGTCTACAACATAAAAACAATCAAAACCTTAGTTATTAGGGGCAAAATAAAATAAATTAAAATGTTGTTACCGCAACTTCCTGGAATCACTTGACCGGCTATAATAATCATTGAATTCCTAATAAGTGATCGCCTTTTGGTTAAAAACGAAAAAGTCCCAAACGGAAAGAATATTCCGATTCCACACAGTTGTAGTCGAGATTCGGGGCAACATTTTGATGCAAACACTTGGTTGTTGGCTCCTATTGAATGGAGGTAGCCATTTGAATGAAAACAGCTGGCACCATTTTGAAAGGCCTTTCTCAAACAAATCATGACATCAACCGACAAACACCATTGTGTGACACAGGGGGCGGCTACAGTTTGAGTGGCAGTTTGTTCTACCAGTTGAAAGTATCGTCTGGGACTTTTGCTTTTTGTGAGGAAAGTGACCCGAAAACAGAAGGAGCTGAAACTGTATTCTGAATAGCATTGTGGGCGGAGCTTCCATCTGGTTACATTAAACTGTGTTCTGAATAACATTGTGGGCGGAGCTTCCATCTGATTACATTAAACTGTGTTCTGAATAACATTGTGGGCGGAGCTTTCATCTGATTACATTAAACTGTGTTCTGAATAACATTGTGGGCGGAGCTTTCATCTGATTACATTAAACTGTGTTCTGAATAACATTGTGGGCGGAGCTTTCATTTGATTACATTAAACTGTGTTCTGAATAACATTGTGGGCGGAGCTCCCATTTGATTACATTAAACTGTGTTCTGAATAACATTGTGGGCGGAGCTCCCGTTTGATTACATGATGGTAGAACGTTTGATCTCCATATTAATTACTTTTGACTCATTGGTCTTGACTAATTTTCTGTGAAGGACATTGAGTGGACACTGTGCCCCCCTACACATTCATATTACATACGTGGTCGTGTGGAAATTGTAAATATGGTAAAGATTCTACAAAAAGGTTCACTGTGTACCTTCACTGTCTTCATTTATTCAAGATAAACATGATTTATTTAATTCATGTCTTTGATTTGAATGGATGAATGTTTTTTTTTTTTATCACATTTTATCACAAAATTAAGTAGTAGCACAAAAAGTAGCACTTCTATTGATAAATGTGATCTAGCAGAGGTAAATGGCAAATATTAACCATATATGGTGTCTAGATTACTTGTAATTGCGATGAAGTATTTTTAGTTGTGGGACTCGATTAAACATTTTAATCTAATTAATTCGACACTTTATAGTTAATTAATCGAAATTAATGACATTTTAATCGCATATCAATATTTAATGCGGAAAGCAACATTTTTCAATTCAAATGAATTTTGGTATACGAGTGAATCTATGAATATACATTATACATACGTTTAAGAAGCAAAATCCTGTTTCAGCTACTACACAGACCAACAGATCAATGCAACTTTTAACAAAGTGCAGCAATTTTAGGAATAATATATATATATATATAGCGCAAAGGACCTTTTGTAAACTCAAGAACTTTCGAGGTAAAAGTAAAACGCAGTACTTTCAAGTACATTCCAGAACAGTTGACCATAAAAAAAAAAAAAAACTCTTGATTGATCTCGATTTCTCTTATTTTTTCAGTATTCTGTATGAACAAACCAGACATAAGAAAAAAAGTTATTTGCGATTTATTATACTTTATACTTATAGCACATGCATGAGTCTGGTCTCCTTTGAAAGGTATAACATTCTTCTTACACAAATAAAGAAAAATCATCATGCGATTAAATGCATAATTTTTTTTTTAAATTCTTTCTGTAGTTAATTCCTCGAAATGAATGCGATAAAGTCCCAGCCCTAATTTCTACATGAATTATTATGGCTTTATTGTTTTAAAATCCCAATAACGTGGGTCGAGCGAGCAGCCCTGCAGAACATTGGCTGAGTGAGTAACAACATGAACAGTGTTCTCCGGGCCCCGGGGTCTGAGGGGGATCAGGGCCCCGAGGTCTGAGGGGGAACAGGGCCCCGAGGTCTGAGGGGGATCAGGGCCCCGAGGTCTGAGGGGGAACAGGGCCCCGAGGTCTGAGGGGGATCAGGGCCCCGAGGTCTGAGGGGGAACAGGGCCACGTCATCGATGCCACAAACAGCCACACGTCGGTCCCTCAGCGACAGACGTGTTCCTGCATAAAAGGGCAGACGCTGCAGCCGCACCCCCAGCACGCCTCCACGCCGTGTCCGTCCTGCGTTTGAATCCCACCACAACCTTTACACCCCCCCCCCGCGGCCTCTCCAGCAGCAGAGCCCCGCCTCCCCCCTCCCTCCCCCCCCCTGCCGTCTCCTCGCCCCCCGACGATGAGCCGCTCCAGGGCGTCCCTGGTGGCCGCGTCCGAGCAGTGCGCCACGCCGGTCACGGTGACCCTCCGGGGGTCGGCCACGCAGTCCTCCTCGTGGGCGCCGACGCCCGGCGGCAGCCACGCCGTGTCGTACCTGCCGTCCTGCCGCCAGGCGCCGCCCCACAGCGCCACGTTCGCCGCCTCCATGCGCTTCACCCGGCCCACGCGCACCCTGAGGCGCAGCACCACGCGGTCCTGGGGCGGGCAGGCGGCCGGGTAGCCCTGGGCCTTGGCCACGTCGCGGCTGCAGTACACCCCCGGTCCCAGCGTGCCCCCTGCGGAGCAGCGGAAGCCCCCGGAGACGATGGCGCCGGCGTCGCGGCGGTGGGTGCCGTGGTACATGGTGTAGACCAGGCTGGCTCGGGGCCTCTGGCCGGCCCTCAGGGGCCTCTGCTTCTCAGAGACCACCTTCCACCCGGTGAACCGGACTGGCATCACTGCTGCTGAAGAGACACACAGACAGGGGAGACTGTTGAAGGGTGCATTTATATAGTTAATAATGATAATAATAATAATAATAATAATAATAATAATAATAATAATAATAATAATAATAATAATAATAATAATAATAATAATAATAATAATAATAATAATAATAATAATAATAATAATAATAATAATAATAATAATAATAATAATAATAATAATAATAATAATAATAATAATAATAATAATAATAATAATAATAATAATAATAATAATAATAATAATAATAATAATAATAATAATAATAATAATAATAATAATAATAATAATAATAATAATAATAATAATAATAATAATAATAATAATAATAATAATAATAATAATAATAATAATAATAATAATAATAATAATAATAATAATAATAATAAAATAATAATAATAATAATAATAATAATAATAATAATAATAATAATAATAATAATAATAATAATAATAATAATAATAATAATAATAATAATAATAATAATAATAATAATAATAATAATAATAATAATAATAATAATAATAATAATGATAATAATAATAATAATTCATTGTATTTGTAAAGCGCTTCTCAGGAACCCGAAGTCGCTGACATACACTAGTATGTACTATATTACTATGTCTATACTACTATCTACTATATGTACTATATTACTATGTCTATACTACTATCTACTATGTACTATATTACTATGTCTATACTACTATATACTATGTACTATATTACTATGTCTATACTACTATCTACTATGTACTATATTACTATGTCTATACTACTATCTACTATGTACTATATGACTATGTCTATGTACAGTAAGAAGGTTACTGTCGGCTCAGGACACAACAGTTTTTGTCAACAGGTCATTGTTAATCAATTCCCTAAATGAATAAGTGCAACTGTTTTTTTCTTTTTTTTACAATATAATTGGACTTTCAACTCTTGGTTTGTTTAGTGCCCAAGCAGCTGTAGAGGATTGTATCTACACACAGTCAGCATTCAACTAGATTTGTCTTGTTTTCTGATCGTCAGCCCTGAATTATTTAACCACACAATGTAAAATCATTGTATCTTTATAAAGTCCGTCATTGACATCAACAACATGATATCAGTGTTGAGTTTGTTTTCTAACATTTCATTTGAAAGGAAACCTACCTTCTGCCAGTGTCTTCGTGACCAATTCAGTTATGGTTTCACTTTTGATTCTGCTCTGCTGTGGTGTTTCCTGTTCCCAGTGAGTCACATAGACACTCCTCCTGCCGTCATCACATGTGCTGCTGCTGTCTGAAGACTGTCTGAGGAAGAGGAAGACTCTCTGAGGAAGACTTTTCACTGCACAGCGCATACTGTATATACAGTACTACCATTAAACTACCATTGATCTAATTCTGACCTCTGTCAAGTCAATGATTTCCAACAAAGGGGTGATAGCATGCGGGTGAAGTGATCATTACATGATTTTCTGTACCCGCAAAAAGCTAAAACAAAAGGCCGGCTGTCACAAAACAGTCACATCTAGGGACCTCAAAACCTTTAACCAAGAACTGGAGAGCATGGACTGGTCAGATGAGCTCAGTGGTACACAGGTTGAAGAAACATGGCTTGGATTCAAAACCAAATTCACAACAATACTTAAAAACATGGCACCCCTTGGGCGGCTGAGTGGCGCATTGGGCAAGGCGCTCGCCACTAACGCAGGATATGTTGGTATCGAGCCCAGCTCTCGCCGTTGCTACCGGCTTGGCCGGTCGTCATACTAACACAATTGGCAGTGTTAGAGGGTGGGAAAGCCGGTGGGTGGGGATTGGACGTTGTGGACAGCGACTCCTACAGGTCGGTTGGTTGGTGCGCCTGTACAGTAGAATCAGGAAGTATCGGGGGCAGCGTGAGCCTCCCACGTGTTACTCCTCGCCACTGAGAGATCGTGCTGTTCAGGTGAAAAGATGCGACAGCTGCCTCCTCGTGTACCGGAGGGGACATGTGATGCAAGGCTTGGTCCTCACTGTAGCCGACCAGTGGGAGGCATAGTCTAGCAGCGTTCGAGACAGGGGAGGGGAGAATTGAAGGGAGAATTGGCGAGGCGAAATTGGGATGGGAGAAAAACAGAAAATAAGAAAAAAATAAAAAACATGGCACCCCTAACCACCAGGGTTAAAAATCGCGCTAAGCCATGGATGCACACTGAAATACTGACCGCTATGAAAACCAGAGACAAAAAATGCTCGGAACTTCATAAAAGTCAGACAAAGCTTACCAAAAGCTAAAACAGTGAACTCCAAGCCCATGTAGTTGAACAAAAAATTTCAAAGAAACAGACTAAGAAATGACGTAAACACCATGATCAAATTCCTCAGAGACTCAGCAGCCGCCATCACCCCAGTCATCACACACATAATAAACCTCTCCATAAAACAGGGACACGTCCCCAAGGACTTCAAAACTGCGAGTGTGACCCCCCTGCACAAAAAGGAAATTAGCAAATTAGACCCAGGCAACTACCGCCCTGTTTCTATTCTTAACTCCATCTTGAAAGTCATGGACATTTTTTTCTACGAACAGGTTGAAAAGTACCTTGCGAAAAAAATTCTAATCTACGAATTCCAATCTGGCTTCAGAACATCCCACTCCACTGACACATGCCTTCTCTATTTGAACGACCACATCAAACAAAAGGTGGACGCGGGCAAATACTGCGGCATGGTCATGCAGGACCTACAA
>NC_140167.1:6127519-6261170 GCF_963971535.1 Notolepis coatsorum | reverse complement strand
GAGGGGGGGGGGGGGGGTCGGGGGGGGGGGGGGGGGGGCGCACAGGCGGCCTTAGCTATACAGTGTGTTTCACCCATTCTATCTAAAACGGGCCCCGCCTGCTAGCTGGGCCCCCCGGATTGACGAAGCAAAACGCACCCTGGATTGACTTTTATTTTATTTTTATTTCTTTTTTTTAAACCATTATTCAACCGGCAGGTCCGTTAAGAACACATTCTTATTTTCAATGACGGCCTGGTGAGAGGACTAAAGGACCTGGTGAGAGGACAAGAGGACCTGGTGAGAGGACAAGAAGACCTGGTGAGAGGACAAGAGGACCTGGAGAGAGGACAAGAGGACCTGGTGAGAGGACAAGAGGACCTGGTGAGAGGACAAAAGGACCTGGTGAGAGGACAAAAGGACCTGATGAGAGGACAAAAGGACCTGGGGAGAGGACAAGAGGACCTGGGGAGAGGACAAAAGGACCTGGTGAGAGGACAAAAGGACCTGGTGAGAGGGACAAGAGGACCTGGTGAGAGGACAAGAGGACCTGGTGAGAGGACAAAAGGACCTGGTGAGAGGACAAAAGGACCTGGTGAGAGGACAAGAGGACCTGGTGAGAGGACAAGAAGACCTGGTGAGAGGACAAGAGGACCTGGAGAGAGGACAAAAGGACCTGGTGAGAGGACAAGAGGACCTGGTGAGAGGACAAGAGGACCTGGTGAGAGGACAAGAGGACCTGGTGAGAGGACAAAAGGACCTGGGGAGAGGACAAGAGGACCTGGTGAGAGGACAAAAGGACCTGGGGAGAGGACAAAAGGACCTGGGGAGAGGACAAGAGGACCTGGTGAGAGGAGGACCTGGTGAGAGGACAAGAGGACCTGGTGAGAGGACAAAAGGACCTGGTGAGAGGACAAAAGGACCTGGTGAGAGGACAAAAGGACCTGGGGAGAGGAGGACCTGGTGAGAGGACAAGAGGACCTGGTGAGAGGACAAAAGGACCTGGTGAGAGGACAAGAGGACCTGGTGAGAGGACAAGAGGACCTGGTGAGAGGACAAAAGGACCTGGGGAGAGGACAAGAGGACCTGGTGAGAGGACTAAAGGACCTGGTGAGAGGACAATAGGACCTGGTGAGAGGACAAAAGGACCTGATGAGAGGACAAAAGGACCTGGTGAGAGGACAAGAGGACCTGGTGAGAGGACTAAAGGACCTGGGGAGAGGACTAAAGGACCTGGTGAGAGGACAAAAGGACCTGGTGAGAGGACAAAAGGACCTGGTGAGAGAGAGGACAAAAGGACCTGGTGAGAGGACAAGAGGACCTGGTGAGAGGACAAAAGGACCTGGTGAGAGGACTAAAGGACCTGGTGAGAGGACAAGAGGACCTGGTGAGAGGACAAAAGGACCTGATGAGAGGACAAAAGGACCTGGGGAGAGGACAAAAGGACCTGGGGAGAGGACAAAAGGACCTGGTGAGAGGACAAGAGGACCTGGTGAGAGGACAAAAGGACCTGGTGAGAGGACAAAAGGACCTGGTGAGAGGACTAAAGGACCTGGTGAGAGGACAAAAGGACCTGGTGAGAGGACAAGAGGACCTGGTGAGAGGACAAAAGGACCTGGTGAGAGGACAAGAGGACCTGGTGAGAGGACAAGAGGACCTGGTGAGAGGACAAAGGGACCTGGTGAGAGGACAAAAGGACCTGGTGAGAGGACAAGAGGACCTGGTGAGAGGACAAGAGGACCTGGTGAGAGGACAAAAGGACCTGGTGAGAGGACAAAAGGACCTGGTGAGAGGACAAAAGGACCTGGTGAGAGGACAAGAGGACCTGGTGAGAGGACAAGAGGACCTGGTGAGAGGACAAGAGGACCTGGTGAGAGGACAAGAGGACCTGGTGAGAGGACAAGAGGACCTGGTGAGAGGACAAGAGGACCTGGTGAGAGGACAAGAGGACCTGGTGAGAGGACAAGAGGACCTGGTGAGAGGACAAGAGGACCTGGTGAGAGGACAAAAGGACCTGGAGAGAGGACAAAAGGACCTGGTGAGAGGACAAGAGGACCTGGTGAGAGGACAAGAGGACCTGGTGAGAGGACAAAAGGACCTGGTGAGAGGACAAAAGGACCTGGTGAGAGGACAAAGGGACCTGGTGAGAGGACAAAAGGACCTGGTGAGAGGACAAAAGGACCTGGTGAGAGGACAAAAGGACCTGGTGAGAGGACAAGAGGACCTGGTGAGAGGACAAAAGGACCTGGTGAGAGGACAAAAGGACCTGGTGAGAGGACAAAAGGACCTGGTGAGAGGACAAAAGGACCTGGTGAGAGGACAAGAGGACCTGGTGAGAGGACAAAAGGACCTGGTGAGAGGACAAAAGGACCTGGTGAGAGGACAAGAGGACCTGATGAGAGGACAAAAGGACCTGGTGAGAGGACAAAAGGACCTGGTGAGAGGACAAGAGGACCTGGTGAGAGGACAAGAGGACCTGGTGAGAGGACAAGAGGACCTGGTGAGAGGACAAAAGGACCTGGAGAGAGGACAAAAGGACCTGGTGAGAGGACTAAAGGACCTGGTGAGAGGACAAAAGGACCTGGTGAGAGGACAAGAGGACCTGGTGAGAGGACAAAAGGACCTGGTGAGAGGACAAAAGGACCTGGTGAGAGGACAAAAGGACCTGGTGAGAGGACAAGAGGACCTGGTGAGAGGACAAGAGGACCTGGTGAGAGGAAAAAAGGACCTGGTGAGAGAACAAAAGGACCTGGTGAGAGGACAAAAGGACCTGGTGAGAGGACAAAAGGACCTGGTGAGAGGACAAAAGGACCTGGTGAGAGGACAAAAGGACCTGGTGAGAGGACAAGAGGACCTGGGGAGAGGACAAGAGGACCTCTCGAAGGGTAACAGGGAAAGGGGACAAAAATGTTTTATAAGATAAAATATAAAAGAGACAGACGATACATCACAGAGGTAAGAGAAATAGTTAAAACACATCAAACAAACAACCAAATAAAATGTCATGCGCAGGTATGGGCATAATAATAGTAGAAAACTTAAATATAGGCAATACAATTATATTAAAGATAAAAAATAAGCAGTGTAAATGGTAAATGCCTGCATTTATATAGCAGCTTTTATCCAAAGCGCTTCACTCACTCATTCACACACCGACGGCGGAGGTGCCACCCTGCTCATCAGGAGCAGTTAGGGGTTAAGTGTCTTGCTCAAGGACACTTCAACACGCTGCACGGTATGAGCGGTATAATCTAACCGGGAACCTCCAGATTACCAGACGACTGCTCTACCTCCCGAGCCACCGTCACCCGGGAGGTCGTAAATAATATAATTAACTCTGAATATAAAAATATAAGCAAGTAAACAGTGTAAACAAAGGTGCAGATGAGGGTCTGTGTGCCCCATCGGTTATATTATAACTGGCATTATATACGTCATATATTGTGGTCCGTGCAGTTTAATTCTAGTTTTCAGTTGAATTGGTTTATAATGTTTAATGAACACATTTACTGTTACTCAGCTGATAGAGTTGTACCCTTCCTGCTGACTTGTCGTACAGAACTTGTAAGTCGTAGCCACAGACAACAATGTATCAGACAACATTTTCATGCATTTTAAAATCTAGTTTTTGACATTGTCGAGGAACCATGATTTGACTTTTTTCTTCAAATTGTGTTGGCTACTAATGCATTTTAGCTGTGAAGGTACTGTAGCAAATTCCAATTTGTGGCTCCCCAGAATTTAAAAGAACATTTGCCCATATTTGTTTTGAACCTTGGAACACACAGGTCGGCAATGCTGGCTCTGGTGTTATGGGTATGCATGTCCCTGTTCCACTGAAAATAATTTGTAAGATAAGAGGGGTCCTATTATTTTTTTTTTTATCCACTTTTTCTCTTTATTTTCTATTTTTCTCCCATCCCAATTTTGTGTTTCCAATTCTCCCCTCCTCTGTCTTGAACGTTGCTCGCATATGCCCCCCACTGGCCGGTTGTAGGGAGGATAGAAGCCTTGCATCACGTGTCCCCTCCGGTACACGAGGAGGCAACCTGTCACATCTTTTCACCTGCCAGCACGGACTCTCATTGGCGAGGTGTAACGTGTGGGAGGCTCACACTACTACCCCCGCCAATTCCTGTCTCTGCTGTGCAGGCGTCCCCCAACCGACCTGTAGGAGTCGCTGTCCACAACGTCCAGATTACCACCCATCGACTTCCACCCGCTGACTCTGCCAATTGAGCCAGTATGACGGCCGGTCCAAGCCGGAGGCAACGCCGACAGCCGGATTCGAACCCGGTGTCTCTTGCGTTGGTGACGAGCGCAATGTCCGCTGCGCCACCCAGCCGCCTTGAGGGGTCCTATTATTATAAATGTTGTGATTAACTATGTTGAGCTGTAGTTGAACGGACCTGGCTTCCAGAGGGAGCCCGCCCAGCAACTGGAGTGTTGTTTGCCCACATGTGCTCTGGAGGCTATAGTCCTATAGAGTTAATCGGATGAGTTTGTTCTGGGAAACCTGTAACTTATCTTTTAAAACTTTGGTCAGACCTCCGTACCAAGAACAGATAGCATAGTCGAAGCAACAAGAAACAAGTGAATTTGCCAGAATGCGAAGACTTTCAGGGTCTAATAAATGTGCTTTTCTGGCCAGAAATGTATAGTTCTGCCATTCACCTTGCTCATAGTTTTGAGAGCCATGGATTCCCTGCTCAGGCCCTGGTGAGAGGACAAAGGGACCTGGTGAGAGGACAAAGGGACCTGGGGAGAGGACAAAAGGACCTGGTGAGAGGACAAAGGAACCTGGGGAGACGACAAGAGGACCTGGTGAGAGGACTAAAGGACCTGATGAGAGGACAAAAGGACCTGATGAGAGGACAAAAGGACCTGGGGAGAGGACAAAAGGACCTGGGGAGAGGACTAAAGGACCTGATGAGAGGACAAAAGAGAAAAGGACCTGATGAGAGGACAAAAGAGAAAAGGACCTGGTGAGAGAACAAAAGGACCTGGGGAGAGGACTAAAGAGAAAAGGACCTGATGAGAGAACAAAAGAGAAAAGGACCTGGTGAGAGAACAAAAGGACCTGGGGAGAGGACTAAAGGACCTGGGGAGAGGACTAAAGAGAAAAGGACCTGATGAGAGAACAAAAGAGAAAAGGACCTGGTGAGAGAACAAAAGAGAAAAGGACCTGGTGAGAGGACAAAAGAGAAAAGGACCTGATGAGAGAACAAAAGAGAAAAGGACCTGGTGAGAGAACAAAAGAGAAAAGGACCTGGTGAGAGGACAAAAGAGAAAAGGACCTGGTGAGAGGACAAAAGAGAAAAGGACCTGGTGAGAGGACAAAAGAGAAAAGGACCTGATGAGAGAACAAAAGAGAAAAGGACCTGATGAGAGGACAAAAGAGAAAAGGACCTGATGAGAGAACAAAAGAGAAAAGGACCTGATGAGAGAACAAAAGAGAAAAGGACCTGATGAGAGGACAAAAGAGAAAAGGACCTGGTGAGAGGACAAAAGAGAACGTGAGTTTGGCACAGTGGCTACAGTAGCTTCCCGCCTGATGTCCATACTGGGGGGGGGGGGCTGTTGGAACAAGACGAGGGCCCCATATTTCATGTGGACCCGGGCCCCCTGAACTGTATAAGGCCGCCCCTGGGGGGGGGGGGGGGGGGGGATACGTTCGGTTGCTTCTGAGTTTGGAAGGTGGTGCAGCGGTGGCTGAGGCTTAGCTAATGCTCTTATTTTAGGCTAAGGTGTGTGTGTGTGTGTGTGTGGGGGGGGGGGGGGGGGCACTAGGAGCTGCAGTGTAAGCCTCGGAGTGGAGCGGTCGCAAAGCCTTTCCATCTGAAAGCACTTCATTAAGCCCCCCCCCCCCCCAGCGCAGGGAGGCATTAAACAGCTGAGAGGCCCCTAAAGGAAATTTGCCCCAAAGTGGAGTTCTTGATTTTGGGCCCCTTTTTTTTTTTTTTTTGGTTGTGAAACGGCCTCCTCATCACGGGGCCCGTAAGGTTCTCGGCTTACCTTGTTGTCGGAGAGCCGCTGCAGTCGGGGCCAAATTAGCTTTGATGCAGTTTAGGGATATTGCATAAACAACCACTTGCGAGGTTTAGAGGGATTACACTGTCCCAAACGATCCATCTTGATGTCCAACCAAACGAAGGAGAGAGAGAAATAAAATTAAATAAAAATAACCCAAGAAAATGGCTGTTTTTGACCTTTTTAAAACCGGTTAAGGAACGAGAAAGATATTTATAAAACAAGTTAGATTAGATTAACATGTATTGTCATCATACGGCACAAATGGTAGTAAGGTCATACTGGCCAGCAGTGTAACTAGTAAGAGTAGGTAAGGGATATGTACAGATATAGATATAGTATTAATATCTACAGTGATACAGGTATAAAGACACTATGGTAGTAAGTCATACTGGCCAGCAGTGTAACTAGTAAGAGTAGGTAAGGGATATGTACAGATATAGATAGTATCTACATAAAATTAAATAAAAATAACCAAAGAAAATGGCTGTTTTTGACCTTTTTAAAACGGTTAAGGAACGAGAAAGATATTTATAAGACAAGTTAGATTAGATTAAAATGTATTGTCATCATACGGCACAAGTACAGTACAACGAAAATAAGTTTGGCATCCAACCAGAGTACAAATGTAACGGTAAAGTGTAATAGTAATATACAATGTACAGGTGATTAAACTGGGTATAAAATATATAAATGAGTGATTGATTGATTGAAAACTTTATTAACAGATTGCAGAATGGGTACAGTACAGTACAGCTCAATACATACAATTGTTAAGGGGATGCAGACCAGAGAAAGACTTTCGTCTTGTTTACATCAGGGTCCCCCATTTTCAATTCATCATAACATATTGTGAGGTTTTGTCCGCTGCTCACCAACTTTCTCTGTCTTCTTTAAGCCTACTGTTAGGAATTCCCTACTCACTCTCTCTCTCTGTCTTCTTTAAGCCTACTGTTAGGAATTCCCTACTCACTCTCTCTAGCCCCCACCCTCTCGTTCCTTACCCTTAGTGGCCACACCTGTTTGATATTCTATTATCTCTCGCACCTGTGGTGGCAGGCTAATTAGTCCCCCTGTGGGCTTTAAATACCAGGGCGCTTCCCCTCGTTTTGGCGTGGGGTCGTGTTGTATTCATGCTGAGTCATATTCTCTAACATCTAGACTCTTTCGGGAGATCCTCTGGTCTACCAATGCTGTAAGATGGTTCTCTCCAGCCTTGAGATGTTTGCTCCAGCCTTCGTCTGCTGTCGCCGTAGCCTGTGGAGGAGACTGTTCTGCGCTCCCTGTAACTTCCACGGGAGGCACCCCAGCGCTCCACTGCAGACCCCAGCGCAGCTGTTCGTCCTGACGCACATCTAGACCAACGCGCATCACCCGGACCTTCGAGCTTGGCACGCTCCTCCGTACCAGCGCACTGACGCGCATCTTCCAGACCTTCGAGCTTGGCACGCTCCTCCGTACCAGCGCACAGACGCGCATCTTCCAGACCTTCGAGCTTGGCACGCTCCTCCGTACCAGCGCACTGACGCGCATCTTCCAGACCTTCGAGCTTGGCACGCTCCTCCGTACCAGCGCACAGACGCGCATCTTCCAGACCTTCGAGCTTGGCACGCTCTCCAGACCTCAGCGCGCCGACGCGCATCTTCCAGACCTTCGTGCTTGGCACACTCCTCCTCGCAGACGCACCCCGAGGCGTCTCTCTGTTCCGACGCGCACACCAAGGTGTGGCGCGCACTCTGTTCCTCGGCTCCGACAGCGGCTACCCGGTGGACGACATCCTCGCCACCGCCACTGTTCCAGCTCTCTGTTCCGACGCGCACACCAAGGTGTGGCGCGCACTCTGTTCCTCGGCTCCGACAGCGGCTACCCGGTGGACGACATCCTCGCCACCGCCACTGTTCCAGCTCTCTGTTCCGACGCGCACACCAAGGTGTGGCGCGCACTCTGTTCCTCGGCTCCGACAGCGGCTACCCGGTGGACGACATCCTCGCCACCGCCACTGTTCCAGCTCTCTGTTCCGACGCGCACACCAAGGTGTGGCGCGCACTCTGTTCCTCGGCTCCGACAGCGGCTACCCGGTGGACGACATCCTCGCCACCGCCACTGTTCCAGCTCTCTGTTCCGACGCGCACACCAAGGTGTGGCGCGCACTCTGTTCCTCGGCTCCGACAGCGGCTACCCGGTGGACGACATCCTCGCCACCGCCGCTGTTCCAGCGCTCTGTTCCTCGGCTCGGACAGCCAGCCACCCGGTGGCGATGCCCTCGCCCCGTTGCTGTCCCTGTACCATTACGCATACGCCTGGGTGAGTTTTGATTGTGATGTCACTCACCCAGCGTAGTGCCCTTGCCCCCGTTCCCGCTGCTGTCCCTGTACCTTTACGCATACGCCTGGGTGAGTTTTGATTGTGATGTCACTCACTCAGCGTAGTGCCCTTGCCCCCGTTCCCGCTGCTGTCCCTGTACCTTTACGCATACGCCTGGGTGAGTTTTGATTGTGATGTCACTCACTCAGCGTAGTGCCCTTGCCCCCGTTCCCGCTGCTGTCCCTGTACCTTTACGCATACGCCTGGGTGAGTTTTGATTGTGATGTCACTCACTCAGCGTAATGCTTTTTGCCCCCGTTCCCGCTGCTGTCCCTGTACCTTTACGCATACGCCTGGGTGAGTTTTGATTGTGATGTCACTCACTCAGCGTAATGCCCCTTGCCCTCGTCCCGCTGCTGTTCCCCAGCGTATTGCCTCCTTTAGTTCTCACTTTGTTATTCGTTTTGGACATTTCATCTCCCACTCTGTTTTGTTCTCTCGTGGATATTATTTTGGACATTCCATCTCCCACTGTGTGTTTGTTCACACGAAGATAGTATTTACTTTGTCACTTTGTTTTTTGGACTGTTCTGCATCTGCTCTGTTTGTTCCCTTTGAATATTAACCCTCTCCTCTGTTCTGCAGAGCGGCCCAGATGTTTTCCCACCAGTCCCCAGTTCCTCCCTGTCCCCAGCCCGCCTCCGCGGTCCTCTGTCCCCAGTTCCTCCCTGTTCCCCAGCCCGCCTCCGCGGGCCTCAGTCCTCTCTGTCCCCAGTTCCTCCCTGTTCCCCAGCCCGCCTCCGCGGGCCTCAGTCCCCTCTGTCCCTAGTCCTCTATCCCTAGCTCTCCTAGTCCCTAGTCCTCTCTCCCTAGTTCTCCTTGTCCCTGGTTTACCTAGTCTCTAGTTCCTCTGTCCCAAGGCGTTCCCTTAACCTTCCCTTAGGCGTTCCCTAACTTTCCCATAGTGTTCCCTTTTCCTGCCCGCCTCTTAAAGGCACTTTACCTTCCCCTCTTGTGTGTTTCCAGTGTTTTGTGTTTTCTCCCTTAAAGGGACAGTGCCCTTTTTCCCTGTTCACAATAAATATCTGTTTCTTGGCAAACCACCATACCTGTCTTGTGTTGTGCGATTGGGGTCGGTTACAAACCATAACAGTACGACCCCACCAAATCGACGACCCCAGCCAGCACAGACGGTGTATGTTGAGTTTGCCTTTTTTTTTTCTTGTTCCCTCTAGCTCCCCTGTTAGCCCTGTTAGCTTCCCTGTTTGCCCAGTTTAGCTTCCCTGTTTGTCCTGTTTAGCTCCCTTGTTAGCCTGTTACTCCCCTGTTTAGCTTGTTAGTCTCCCCGGTTAGCTCCCCTGTTTGCTTCCCGTTTTGCCCTGTTTGACCCCCCTGTAGCTAGCCATGCCCTGGCGGCTAACCCAGTTTCCCTCTGCATGGCCCCGGTCTGCTAGCTTGGCCCCGGCTGTTAGCACAGCCTCTATGTTAATGCAGCCTTGCAGCTGGCATAGGCCCTGTAGCTAGCCAGGCCCAAGCAGCTAACCCGGTCCCTCTGCATGGCCTCCACTTTTTTGTGTAGTTTATCCCACTGCTAGGACTGCCCTTTCAGCTAGCAAGGTCAGTTTTTCTCACACAGCTAGGACTGTCCTTCCAGCTAGCTTGTGCTCTCATGCTGGTCCAGCCCTGTCTGCCAGCCTAGCTCCGGCAGCTAGCGCAGCCTCTATGTTGATGTAGCAGTACAGCTAGCATAGGCCCTGTAGCTATCAGTGCCCTGGCAGCTACCCTTTCCCTCTGCTAGCCTGGCTCCGGCAGCTTGCGCAGCCTCTATGTTGATGTAGCAGTACAGCTAGCATAGGCCCTGTAGCTATCAGTGCCCTGGCAGCTAACCTTCCCTCTGCTAGCCCTTTCCCGGTGCTTCCATGGTTACCCCTTAGCTACCCTGCTTGCCCCTCAGTTCCTCTAGACCAGTTCTCTAGACCAGTTCTCTAGCCCGGTTCTCTAGCCCAGTTCTCTAGACCAGTTCTCTAGACCAGTTCTCTAGACCAGTTCCTCTAGACTAGTTCTCTAGACCCAGTTCCTCTAGACCAGTTCCTCTAGACCGGTTCCCCCAGTTGCCCCTCTGCTACCCTAGTTACCCCTCGGCGACCCTGTTTCTTTTGCTAGCCCCACTCTTGTGGTGGCTTCCCCTGCTGGCTTGGCCAGTACCTCTTGTTTTGCCCCCTGCCACTCTGTCTGTATTTGTTTTGGGTCGCCGGGTGGCTCCCGTTGGAGGGGGGGATACTGTGAGGTTTTGTCCGCTGCTCACCAACTTTCTCTGTCTTCTTTAAGCCTACTGTTAGGAATTCCCTACTCACTCTCTCTCTCTGTCTTCTTTAAGCCTACTGTTAGGAATTCCCTACTCACTCTCTCTAGCCCCCACCCTCTCGTTCCTTACCCTTAGTGGCCACACCTGTTTGATATTCTATTATCTCTCGCACCTGTGGTGGCAGGCTAATTAGTCCCCCTGTGGGCTTTAAATACCAGGGCGCTTCCCCTCGTTTTGGCGTGGGGTCGTGTTGTATTCATGCTGAGTCATATTCTCTAACATCTAGACTCTTTCGGGAGATCCTCTGGTCTACCAATGCTGTAAGATGGTTCTCTCCAGCCTTGAGATGTTTGCTCCAGCCTTCGTCTGCTGTCGCCGTAGCCTGTGGAGGAGACTGTTCTGCGCTCCCTGTAACTTCCACGGGAGGCACCCCAGCGCTCCACTGCAGACCCCAGCGCAGCTGTTCGTCCTGACGCACATCTAGACCAACGCGCATCACCCGGACCTTCGAGCTTGGCACGCTCCTCCGTACCAGCGCACTGACGCGCATCTTCCAGACCTTCGAGCTTGGCACGCTCCTCCGTACCAGCGCACAGACGCGCATCTTCCAGACCTTCGAGCTTGGCACGCTCCTCCGTACCAGCGCACTGACGCGCATCTTCCAGACCTTCGAGCTTGGCACGCTCCTCCGTACCAGCGCACAGACGCGCATCTTCCAGACCTTCGAGCTTGGCACGCTCTCCAGACCTCAGCGCGCCGACGCGCATCTTCCAGACCTTCGTGCTTGGCACACTCCTCCTCGCAGACGCACCCCGAGGCGTCTCTCTGTTCCGACGCGCACACCAAGGTGTGGCGCGCACTCTGTTCCTCGGCTCCGACAGCGGCTACCCGGTGGACGACATCCTCGCCACCGCCACTGTTCCAGCTCTCTGTTCCGACGCGCACACCAAGGTGTGGCGCGCACTCTGTTCCTCGGCTCCGACAGCGGCTACCCGGTGGACGACATCCTCGCCACCGCCACTGTTCCAGCTCTCTGTTCCGACGCGCACACCAAGGTGTGGCGCGCACTCTGTTCCTCGGCTCCGACAGCGGCTACCCGGTGGACGACATCCTCGCCACCGCCACTGTTCCAGCTCTCTGTTCCGACGCGCACACCAAGGTGTGGCGCGCACTCTGTTCCTCGGCTCCGACAGCGGCTACCCGGTGGACGACATCCTCGCCACCGCCACTGTTCCAGCTCTCTGTTCCGACGCGCACACCAAGGTGTGGCGCGCACTCTGTTCCTCGGCTCCGACAGCGGCTACCCGGTGGACGACATCCTCGCCACCGCCGCTGTTCCAGCGCTCTGTTCCTCGGCTCGGACAGCCAGCCACCCGGTGGCGATGCCCTCGCCCCGTTGCTGTCCCTGTACCATTACGCATACGCCTGGGTGAGTTTTGATTGTGATGTCACTCACCCAGCGTAGTGCCCTTGCCCCCGTTCCCGCTGCTGTCCCTGTACCTTTACGCATACGCCTGGGTGAGTTTTGATTGTGATGTCACTCACTCAGCGTAGTGCCCTTGCCCCCGTTCCCGCTGCTGTCCCTGTACCTTTACGCATACGCCTGGGTGAGTTTTGATTGTGATGTCACTCACTCAGCGTAGTGCCCTTGCCCCCGTTCCCGCTGCTGTCCCTGTACCTTTACGCATACGCCTGGGTGAGTTTTGATTGTGATGTCACTCACTCAGCGTAATGCTTTTTGCCCCCGTTCCCGCTGCTGTCCCTGTACCTTTACGCATACGCCTGGGTGAGTTTTGATTGTGATGTCACTCACTCAGCGTAATGCCCCTTGCCCTCGTCCCGCTGCTGTTCCCCAGCGTATTGCCTCCTTTAGTTCTCACTTTGTTATTAGTTTTGGACATTTCATCTCCCACTCTGTTTTGTTCTCTCGTGGATATTATTTTGGACATTCCATCTCCCACTGTGTGTTTGTTCACACGAAGATAGTATTTACTTTGTCACTTTGTTTTTTGGACTGTTCTGCATCTGCTCTGTTTGTTCCCTTTGAATATTAACCCTCTCCTCTGTTCTGCAGAGCGGCCCAGATGTTTTCCCACCAGTCCCCAGTTCCTCCCTGTCCCCAGCCCGCCTCCGCGGTCCTCTGTCCCCAGTTCCTCCCTGTTCCCCAGCCCGCCTCCGCGGGCCTCAGTCCTCTCTGTCCCCAGTTCCTCCCTGTTCCCCAGCCCGCCTCCGCGGGCCTCAGTCCCCTCTGTCCCTAGTCCTCTATCCCTAGCTCTCCTAGTCCCTAGTCCTCTCTCCCTAGTTCTCCTTGTCCCTGGTTTACCTAGTCTCTAGTTCCTCTGTCCCAAGGCGTTCCCTTAACCTTCCCTTAGGCGTTCCCTAACTTTCCCATAGTGTTCCCTTTTCCTGCCCGCCTCTTAAAGGCACTTTACCTTCCCCTCTTGTGTGTTTCCAGTGTTTTGTGTTTTCTCCCTTAAAGGGACAGTGCCCTTTTTCCCTGTTCACAATAAATATCTGTTTCTTGGCAAACCACCATACCTGTCTTGTGTTGTGCGATTGGGGTCGGTTACAAACCATAACACATATGACATACACAAGTACTAGTGTTGTAGTATTAATATGTACAGTGATACAGGTATAAAGACACTATGGTAGTAAGTAAGTCATACTGGCCAGCAGCGTAACTAGTAAGAGTAGGTAAGGATACAGATAGGAAATCTCAACAATAAATTGAATAGAATAGAATAGAAAACTTTATTGCCATTTCAACACATGGTTGATTGGGATTTGTCGTGGTGCCAGCACACACAGTACATACAGTATAAAAACATACAATATAAAAACACAAGAATACATGCAATACAATCCCCCACAATAAAAGTTTTACACAAACAATAAAGAAAGAAATGCTACAGTACCTAAAATAAATAGCTCAGTGTTCCAGTTTAAAGTGCATATTGCCTTAGAGCGCCTGTCGGCTGGTGCTAGCCCTTGTGGTGCAAAGTGCCTGTGCATTTGGACTTGAGTTCAGGTGATGGACAGCCTCAGGATGATATGTACTGTTTTTAAAACGGGATGTCCTGCACCTGAGACTTTGGAGTCTTCTGCCAGAGGGAAGGGGGTTAAAAAGGTCGTAAGCAGGGTGAGAGGGGTCACTGAAAAGGTCTAATGCTATCTGGCTAGTTTGTTGACCATTTCATTTCATACGTTATATCAATACATTGATTTACATCTGTTAGTTGGTATTTTTCTTTCATTCCAAATGTGACATTCAATTGATATTGAAATGTTTTGAGCATAGAAGAATAATATGTGTCATACCAGATTGATCCACATATTATTCTGTTCAGAGTCAGTGATTTATAATTTACTAAATATACTTTTCCAATGTTTTAAGGCTTATTCAGTAACTAATACGTTTAATAATAAGTATTGTTCATATTAGAGAATGAATGACCTGCATGGAAGAGTTTATTTCCATACATTTTCCAAATGTTGAACTTCATCACAGGAACAGGAAGTGAGGGAGGCGGGAGAATTAACGAGGGAGAAACGTTGCGGTAGCGCGAGCAGAGGGAGATAGAGTAACGAGTGAAAATCTTAAAAACACAACGCAGTGTTTATACAGAGTAATAAGGACGACGTTACAGTATCACGGGAAGATGAGCTATTAGCTGTCGAGCTACAGCCTACAGGTGACTGAGAGAATGAATAAATGAATGAAAACTTTATTTAACAGATTGCAGAATGGGTACAATACAGTACGGCTCAATACATATACAATTGTTAAGGGGATGCGGACCAGAGAAAGACGTTTGTCTTGTTTACATCAGGGTCCCCCATTTTCAATTCATAGTGACATTTATGACATACACAACATACATGATATCATGACATTTATGGCATAGGGACATACATGACATACAGGTATATAGTACATATTGACATAGTGACATATATGATATGCAAATATACAGTACTGTTACCCATAGATCCTGACAGAGTATGATGGGGAGGAGACTGTACATTAGGAGGGGGTGGGTGAGTGGGAGAGAAATATACATACGGTGGGGAGAGAATTATACATACGGTGGGGAGGAGACTGTACATTAGGAGGGGGTGGGTGGGTGGGAGAGAAATATACATACGGTGGGGAGAGAATATATACATACGGTGGGGAGGAGACTGTCTATTAGGAGGGGGTGGGTGGGTGGGAGAGAAATATACATACGGTGGGGAGAGAATATATACATACGGTGGGGAGAGAATATATACATACAGTGGGGAGGAGACTGTCTATTAGGAGGGGGTGGGGGTGTTTGGACATTTACGGTGGCCAGTTTCGTTTGACAGCATTGACAGCTGTGATGCTCTACAGACTGGTAGGACCTTGTTTCCCTATTTCCCAAGGATTACCGCTATTCGTCGTCAATGAGCTCCAACTAAATGCGCGCCAACAGACATTAGTTGCAAGCAAAAAAAAAACTGGTCTTTTGTTTTCTTATCATTAATTTTGATTATAGATATTTTAAATAAATAAGTAAATAAATCCAATGAAGTTGTCGATTTCACAGACAACTCCGCTGAGGAGGAGGGAGCCAAGGATGTTGACTGATCCAGTCCTGCTACAGAACCAGCACATTGACAGAAATAAATGACAAGCTGACCCGACATTACTGTCATTACTGAAATGAACGAGTCGCTGAAGCACAACCCAATAATGAAGAATACAAACTCGTAACGTAACCACTATTTTGCATTCTATTCACATAACTGGATTAGATTATAGATGGAGCTTTGAAAGCTACACGAGTACAGTCTATTGCTCCGATGATGTTGGGTAACCTGGTGTAAAATCCTCTCTTGGCCTCGGCCTGCTGTTATTATTGATATATGGATATTGTATGTAGTAGGGGGTTGGGGAAATTATGACATCCAACACTGTTTTTTTCCACGCTCCAATTTGGGTCCCAAATTGCGGTACAAATCAAGGAGAATGTGTCTCGGGTAGCGGACTCTACTTAATATTATGTTCTCTCTCGGCAAATAGCCCCATCTCTGAAAACAACTCCCCGCGGAGCGGACCCCGCGAGAAGTATTCCTACAACGCTATGAACCATGCTGAATTCATTCAGAAAGACCTATTCCAAATGCTATTTATAGGGTTTGACAATAAATACACTAATGTCGCTATTTTACAATGAACTATAATTAATTACGTGTCATACCGAACACGTTATGTTGAAACTAATGGATGAAAGCCTATGTTTTTCTTTTTTTTTAATCTTTTTCCCCCCTCCTTTTTCCGATTTTTCTCCCATCCCACTGTTAGTCGTTATGCCAATTCCCAACCCCCTTCCTGGTTGTTGCGCACCCCCCCCTACTGTTGGTCCGGGAGGCCGGAGACTGTCACATGTTTTCCTCCGACACATGTGCAGCCAGCCGGCAGCCAGCCTGGCCGCGCAGATTCTCACCGGGAGAGTGTAACGTGTGGAAGGTCACACTACCTTTCTCCAGATCCTACCCTCGCTGTGCAGGCGCCCCGACCGAACTGTAGGGGTTGCTGTCCTCCCCCTAACTCAGCCAAACGAGTTAGTATAGCGATCAGCCCAAGCCAAGGCAATGCTGACTCTCCGGGAGTCGAGACCGCAGCCTCTTGCATTGGTGACGAGCACAATCTCCGCTACGCCACCTGACCTATGATGAAGTTTTCATATTCTAACGCTCGGTGCCATGTACGCACGGTCGGAGCTCAGCCGTTATGACAGGAACCTCCGCCTTTTATGATGAAAAGAAATCAAGAAAAGAGGTTGTGAATAACGTTACAACCTGCATACCATCTATCAAAGGCCTCACGCAAATACAACCACAGCAAATGATCTCAGCGCCGAAGCCGTATGGGGCCCGTATAGAGGTATTTACAGTAGGGGGGAAAAGCCACCCTAATAACACTGTAATATTATACTCAGGCTTTATTTGTGTTTCCAAAAAAATTCATGTGTCATATTAGGCTCCTCTTCTAGGAACGCAGGGATCTTTTCTGCTGCGGCATCGCAGTCTGGCTCCCAAACAGACGCTCCAAATGGAACCCATAGGGCCCCGCCATCTCGGCCTCTTCCAAAACGCAACGGTTGTTAAGAAGGAAAATACATGAGACGAGAGAGAGGCTTGGATATCAGATTATCATCAAGTAGCGCCAGATCCCCCGCTATTTGGTAGAAGATTTTGGTATTAAATCTCCGCTTCAAAGTAGCTAATTACACTAAGTCCTGATTTCATGGTCACAGCTGTGCCGTATTACCAATCACAACATCCCTACATAGACAGTGGTGGTCTCTCTCTCTCTCCCTCTCTCTCTCTGCTCTCCCCCTCTCTCTCTCCCTCTGGAGGGGAGGAGATGTTGTGGCTTATCTCTGGCAGGATCCAGTGAAGCCCAGAGCGCAGTGTGGGCACGGGCCATCTGGACCCAGAACTCCTCCGTCTCCGGGCCCAGTCCAAAAGAGAAGAAATAAGAAGCTTGAACGAGGCTTTAACACCCCCCCCCCCCCCCCACACACCCCCCCCCCACCCCTACACCCCCACACCCCTCAAACCGCCGCCTCTCACCACAGATATGGCGTGGGGAAGAAAATTCGAGAGCTATTACCTTCATACTTTCCCCGTCTGAGGTGGAGATGTTCTGAAGGAGAGGTCTTCCTCACACGGGCTGCGTACACACTGCAGGCAAAATCTGTCTCTAATCTGATTATTTATATTGTATTCAGATCCGGGTGAACTATTATACTAGTACACAGTACATTTCGCAGAGTAAATTTTACTCAAACTGAGTACTTTTGACTCAAACTGAGTAAAATTTTACTCAGTTTGACTCAAATGTACTCAGTTTGAGTCAAATTTACTTTGCGAAATTGACTGTGTACTAATTTATATATTTTATACCTAGTTATGATCACTTGTACATTGTATATCACTATCGCACTTTACTGTTACATTCGCACTCTGGTTGGAATGGATGCCAAACTTCTTTTCGTCGTACCGTACTCGTGCTGCATGATGACCCCCCCCCCCCCTCTCACAATCCGGCTGATGACTCATCAACCCCCCCCCCCCTCGGTCCTGTGGTGCGTCGCCACTTGTAGCGCAAACATGATACGCGGCAGACGGCGAGGCTTGAAGTGATCGGCCCTTAATTCAAACAGACACGCCAATTGCTGCGGTCGGCTGGTAAAAAGAAAAGCACACAACAATCACTCAACTGGCTTTTTCTAACTCTTAATACGTGCGTGTGTTTTGGTGGTGGTATTATACCGTCGTGATATGTCTCTCCAGAAAATACCCGGGCACAATCAAGCTAATATTTTCGTCTTGGATTACTAATGACTAATAATCATGGGCTTACATAATGGAAAGCAATAACGCGGCTCAGCCGCCCGCCTCCCAGCCAGCGGGCTCATCCGTGTTTTAAAGAGACAGGAGGCCGTCTTCACAGTAACAGGAAGCCGTCTTCACAGTAACAGGAAGCTGTCTTCACAGTAACAGGAGACTGTCTTCACAGTAAACGATGGACAGACAGGAAGCTGTCTTCACAGTAACAGGAGACTGTCTTCACAGTAACAGGAGACTGTCTTCACAGTAAACGATGGACAGACAGGAAGCTGTCTTCACAGTAAACGATGGAGAGACAGGAGTCTTCACAGTTCTGTCTTCACAAATATACATGTACCTAAAAATACATACCTAAGTAAATGGAATATTGCTCCACTTCTACAAGGTCCATTTGCACATTCTTGGTATCTAGGGACATCTATGGACCTCAGGGAATGTATTCCCAGTGTCAGAAATATTGTGTCTGTTACTAGCCTTGAGTAAAAAAGCCTAATACGCCACCTAGTAAGCCACAACACTCAACCAATTGCGTGCTTCGGGTCTTAAGTTACAAGATGAAATATCCGGCTAGCGTTATTTTGACAGGCCGCTCCGTCAAGTGACCACGTCGTCCGGTTCTGAGCGGTCCTGAACTGACCAATCACTGCTGACGGTGAAAATTATTGATCACCGTTGTAGCCAAGGAGCATCCGCTCCGAAAGCGATCCCACACGCGGGCGGGTTCGAGTGGCGGAAGGTGGGGAAAGTTTTGACGAAGAAGACCTTTGTCCTGACTCAAGCGTCAGAATGAATGGAAGTGGACGGCCATTTTGGATAATCACGCTGTATTTTTACCGGTACACACGTTACAAAAACCTTTGTTAAACACTCATTTTCCGTGGGATTTTTATAAACCTTGGATCTGTACTAGATAAGACTTCAGGCTATGGAACCGTTATGTTTTCCAGCTCCTACCTCTCAGCTGGAACCCAAAAACAGGCATCTGGCAACAAGTCAACACAAAAGTAAGGAGCAGGGATATATATCGATATTGGCTTTTTTACCGATACCGATATAGTCCAACTCTTAATTTCCGATACCGATATGCAGGGTTTCCCCCCCCCCAAAAAACGGAATAATTTCAGGTAATTAACATTACATATCTCTTGTCGTGGAATTAACACAACATTATGCATACTTTTGACAATAAATAAAATCAGAATTTGTTCTTACTTGCTTGCCTGGGTAAAAAAAGGTTATAGAAATATAAAAAAATATATATATTATTTTCCGATATCACATTTTAATGCCAATATCGGCCGATAATATCGGACATCCCTAGTAAGGAGCACATATTTTATTTCAGTGTGTTCAAACCTTCTCTAATACATTAGCACTCAAAGTGAGTTGTCTTTATTGTGTATAGGACACTTCAGAATGTTACCTTTCAAAAGAGACCAGACTCATGCATGCATGTGCTATAAGTATATAAAGTATAACACATCTCTAATTACTTTGCGTCTGCACTCGTCAGGCGTTTTATGCAAAGTGTGGGGTAAGCTTAAGGGGTTAACTATTACATTAGCACTCAGAGTGATTCTTCCTGTTGTGGAAGAGCTCTGAAGGTTTCCTTTCAAAAGAGACCGGACTCATGCATCGTGCATAAGTGTTTCAAGAATAAATCACAAATTACTTTGGGTATTCAATCGTCAGGCGTGTTATGCAAAACTAGCCACATTTTTGCCCGATGGATAACTGGTTAAACATGTTTTGAATAATTATTATAAAACGCAGCTCAAGCAGCTCCTTTGGCTCCCCAGACCTTTTCTCAGGATGGTCTTGGGGGCGTGATCAGTTAACAGTTGATTGACAGCTCCCTTTCATCTCAAGTGCCATTTTATTTCCATTTTTAAATGTTTTGCTGCCATGGAAACCACCACAACTACTGCTACCACATACATGCAACATTATCTTAAATGTTTCTCTATAAACTACCAGATCTATCAAATGGACCCTACTTGGTTAGATCTAATCTACTAACTAGCAAACTAGGTTACACCACCCAAAATCAGTTTTTAACTATACCTCCCAGGGTAGGAAGCATTTTTTATTTAAACATCCAAGCATAACCCGGCCAATTCAAACCCAGTATCATGAATGTTTACAAACACTTAAAGGTGCTATAGGTAACATTCAGCCACTAGATGTCGCACTAGAGCACCAGCATTATTATCCAATCGGGTGCATTCCACATGGGGAACATATCTTATCTTATTTGATCTTATCTTACATAAAAAGCACCTTTTAAAATGACAATATTTCAAATTTGGACTGACACTAATTTCTAAGCATTCTTTTAGATTCTGTACATACTGAAAGACCATACCTTACACAGTCAGAAGGAGATTGTGGATTTTGGTTTCCAGTTTAACAACATAATTATTATTCTCCATTAGAAGAGACTACACTTACTGGTCTTGATCTTGAAACAGGGTTCGCACAAGGTCCTTGAAGTGCTTAACTCAATGGAGGCCAAACCCGAGATAAGTCGGGTTAACTTGTCAGCGGTTGGGCGCCAGACCAGAGATTTCTCAGGTTTTGGTCGTTTATTCCTTTATTCAATATTTGTATTCATTATTCATCCAGGGACCTTGGTGTTACCATAGGGAATGAGTCTGAGGTCGCCAAAGTGCAATACCGGCCGCATCCAGCTAGATGGCGGTATCGAGCACCCTTTGTAACCTTGTATCTTGGCCTGTGTAACGGCCAAATGTCTCCGTTCTCACTTTTCCTTGTCGGCCAGGTGGAGCGGTTCTCGCTGTTCCATTGAAGCGCGTCAAATATCCCAGATCCATATGTTGTGGTGGGTTATGTCGTGGACCAGATGGACATTGGATGTACCAGATGGCGATCAAACAATTGGAATATTATTTTTGGAATACTCCCTATCACAGGTAAACGTAACGTACATTTTAGCTTGATCCTGCAATGCTTTCATACCGATCGGCAAGAAACGGCAACGTCTATAGTAGAATTGACGTATAAGGCTATTACTCAGCATTTTGGGAATTACCCCAGGCTATAACGATACTTATATTCACCACGGTATAACACGGGAACGTATGGATGGAAAAATGTATTCTTTTTCACATATTGAACGATAGATAGGTGATGTCAAATGGGCCATAGCATTGTATCCATAGCTATAATATAGAATATAGTTATAACTCTACAAACAAGGTGACGCACTCCTATCTTTTAAAGCGTGGCCTTGCTATGACAGGCTCCGTCTAATAGCTGGCGCCGAATGAGTTAAAGTGCTTGATTTTAGTAAAAATAAATTAAATCAAGGCCTGGAATTCCTTGAAAACAGCAAAAAAAAATTAACAAGGTGCTTAAAAAGTTATTGAAATTAAAATCAACCATTCGCATTGAACATTTTGTTCATCCATGATAAAATAGTTCTGAATCAAGAAAAAAATTATTAATGTTTAAGTGTAACTAATTGTCGGAAATTGGTTTTAAGCTATAAATATTGGATCCGATTTTCTTTTCAATAAAAAACAGCATTTAAAAGTGAATTGTGAAGGGCGCTCAAGTAGCACACCACGTACTGCGCTGCGTCACAACACGGCCGTCCCGGACCCGACGACCTTTGTCTTCCCCCCCGTCTATCTCTCATTCTTCCTCTGTCTCTCTCTACCGGACTGCCCGGTAGTAAAAAAAACAATAAAATCTACCAAAAACATAATAATAATAAAAAATTATAAAAGTGAATTGTATCCTTTTTAAATGCCCTTTTAAAATGGAAAATAGTGCTTAGAAAAGTACTTGGAAAGTCCTTGAATTTCATTTTGCAACGTCTGTGGGAACCCCGTTGAAACCATCTCGACTCCTATAGGACGGCTATCCGGGTCTCGACGGGGGTCTCGACGGGGGTGGTCTGGACAGGGTCAGAGGTCAGAGGTCGGCTCCTAGGTGTGACCTTGACGGGTGGACTTGTCACTTCAAGGATCCTCTGCCGCTCGCCGCCTCACAGTCGAGGCTAACGCTGGGCAGAGCTGCGCTCAGAGGCACATTCCTCCCACGGCTTAGAGGCAAGACAGAGACCCCACTTCCCACACACACACGCACACACACACACGCATGCACACATGCACACACACACGCGCACACAGACACATCATCATCAACCTTTATTTATTCTCGAAAAGACAATTGAGGTCACCCTCATTTTCAATGTCGTCGAGACTTTACAGACATTTCAATGCACACATTTATATATATATATATATATATATATAGATAGATAGATAGATAGATAGATAGATAGATAGATAGATAGATAGATAGATAGATAGATAGATAGATAGATAGATAGATAGATAGATAGATAGATAGATAGATAGATAGATAGATAGATAGATAGATAGATAGATAGATAGATAGATAGATAGATAGATAGATAGATAGATAGATAGATAGATAGATAGATAGATAAAATGAACATAGGCATAAAAGCAGCACACAGATTGACAGAATAAAAAAAACAATGCATACATTTCAGACATAAGAATAGGTATAAAAGACGATAAAAGTAGTGCAATGTAAACGTGCAGACTTAACAGGAACAGTCAGTCCCCCCAAAACACATAGACACACACAGACACACAGACACACACACATAGACACACACACACACACAAAGAGTGGCTCATGTGTAAGATTACAAGCACATGAATGCACACAGACAGACATGCATGAGATAACACACACACGCACACCCCGTCAGTCAGAGAGGGTTAGCGTGGCTCTCCTCAGTCAGAGAGGGTTACACTTACAGCCCAAACCCACCGAACGCGGGACGCGGGCATGAGGCGGGCGGGCGTGAGGCGGGCGGGCGTGAGGCGGGCGGGCGTGAGGCGCTTCACTTTCGCTCCGGGCGGGAAGCGAATTTTACCGCTTTGGTTGGATTCAGAGGCGTGCGCCACGCGCATTTTCACAGAAATACACTCAATATCTGCATTATTACCACACATATAGATGTTGTTCAACCAGCTAATGTGTCTGTATTTTTCCCAATACAAGTAAACCATACTATACTTTTTCAGGAGTACAGTCACACCGATCATCATTCTAAAATTAATTCTAACATTCTAATTAATTATATAATAACTGCAGTTATACATGCAAAATGGACAATAGAACACTGGAACTGGAAATCTTAAAAAAAAATCTTCAAACAGGGACTGACTTCGGGGTAAGGCTAAGAGAATTATCAAGGACTCCAGCCACCCAAACAACTGCCTCTTTGAACTGCTGCGGTCAGGCAAGCGATACCGGAGTCTCATGGCGAGCACAGAAAGACTCAGAAGAAGCTTCTATCCCCAGGCCATCAAGTTGCTCAACGAACAATAACACTATGTAACAACCATCAAACACACACATCCACACGCACACACTCACTTTAAACAAACAACACACTGCAGCACCCACTTTACACACTTTAGAACACCTAAACACACTTTATATTTATTGGTAAAGGATTTGCACTACAACCCATACCTCATTACACCTTACTGTAAATTGTACCTAAATTGTACCTCATCCCATTTCTGCTTTGCACTATATAGTATATTAGTATATTGCATAGTATATTGTATATTGTACGGTAACTCAGTTACTTCTATTCTGCATTGAACATTGTACATATGTATATACTGAACACTGTGTCTACGTACGTGACTTCTATTTTTTACTTCTATTTTTACATGCTATACTATTTTATTTCATACTTATCTTTTGTCTCTGGAGCGTAACAGAAAGAAGCATTTTGTATAAAAGTATTCTGTACTTCTGTATGACAACTATTAAAGAAACTTGAAACTAGACTATAGGCATTTACAGCTGTTCCAATGTAAATGTGCCTTCTTCCTCCGTGCGCTTTCGCCCCGCTCTGAAGTCGGACTCGGTGTGGACGGCCACGTGCGCTGTTCTCGCACGAAACCCGCGAGTGCTTGCACCCGCACCCGCGCCCGGTGGGTTTTGTGCGTTAGCGTGGACAGGGCTCTCGTCGTGCTCAGCGTCTGCTCAACATGCTGCTGCTGCTTCTGGTCCACGCGGCTCTGCGGCTCTGCATACGGCTCCCATGTCAGACGAGAGAGACGGACGGATTCCAAGAGGTTCTGACAACGAGCGGCACCCATGTGGTGGGCTCCTCCTCCTCCTCCTCTCAGCACCCTCATGGGTTCTTCAGCTCCTCCTCCTCTCAGCACCCTCATGGGTTCTTCAGCTCCTCCTCCTCTCAGCACCCTCATGGGTTCTTCAGCTCCTCCTCCTCTCAGCACCCTCATGGGTTCTTCAGCAGATCCTCTCAGCACCCTCATGGGTTCTTCAGCAGATCATCTCAGCACCCTCATGGGTTCTTCAGCAGACCATCTCAGCACCCTCATGGGTTCTTCAGCTCCTCAGTAGAATCTCTCGCCATGTGGGTTTTATTTTCTCCCAGATGTCTCTGTTCCATGTTTTAGTTCAACTTTATGTCCAAGAAAGTGGAAATGGAGCAGATGATGGTTCATATACAAACACGGTTTAACAAATGTCGTGTCACGGGTTTCGAGAGTGAACTCTTGTCTCACGGGAACCAGCGCTGAGCATAAGCAGCTGCTGATAATAATAAAACCATAATGACAACGACTAAATAAAATGATCACGGTTCCCCCGGTCATGAAGTGGTTCCACGCCCCGTGGGGGACCAGGATAGAGGTCTTTGCATGGAATGTTTTTGTAGCTCTCCGTCTTCCAACATGGCTGCCCGGCCGTAACATAGCATCTGGATCTTGTGTCCGAGCAGAAATGGAGCGCGCTCTGCGTCACTTTCTTTAAGGCAGGCACTGTGCGCTATTGCATGCACTGCACAGCCAGAGGCACCAGCAGCTTTAAAGGGTAATTCTGCTGTTTTTAAACCCTATTTCTCCATCATTTGGGTTTGATTGGTAAACAAACATAGTTGCTGAAAATATACAATATGACTGCTGTTTTGACAGAGTTAGGGTCTTTACTCTTGGCTCCATTTGAAAAAAAAACCACAACATTAATTCATACAGTCTGTAGATATGGATTTATGATGTGATGTTTTGTTTTGATTGATGATTTGCGGTCTGCTTAGCTCGGGGCTAAGAAGGTTAAGTGGTTAAGTTGTATTTCTCAAAAAATTATAAAAACATATTATTGTCCAGCTTCTGATTGGCAGGCGATCATCAGGGAAAGTCAGGGGGTGTTGCGAATGTGGATTTTATAGTTATTTTTTTTGTTCTGGAGCTGGTGTGATGTTTCTTCTTGACCTGTACAGCCCATGGGGGCAATTCCTTGTGATTTCGGGCTCTAGTACAAATACATTTGATTTGGTTGACTGGCGATCATCGCTGGGCTGTTTCTTTTCAACAAGGAACGCAACGGTGGGGTTCGATAATTATGATACAGCTACCACTCAGGAAGGGCTATCATACCACAATATCATCTACAGACATAGATCTTTTTAAAAACTATATGTACGTTTCGTCACCTTGAGTGGTACCGATATCTGGTCTGGCCCATGGACTCATTCTAGACATTCCCTGAAAGCCCTCCAGAATACAGGCCTACCACCTGGTGCAGATCTACTGAGTGGGCCTGTTGAAGGCTCTTAAAAATAAATAATTCAAGACATCTTTAGCCTTGATCGATTCATGCTCAATGCAGGTTAGATGTAGAAAAGGTCATTAAACTGAAAAAATAATGGCTTTTCTTGGGGCCAGAATGGAAGAAAAAAACGCTCTTAAGTGACAACCAGCATAATGAGGAGGACGGGAAACGAACGCTGCAGATGATAAACACATGAATTATCTGTGTAATAAGGCTTTTGGTAGGAAGGCTGACATGATTCAAGCGCACACGCACACGCACACACACACACACACACACACACACACACACACACACACACACACAGGTACCCCAGGCAGACAATCTGAATAGCCATCTCCATCAACCAACCTAATATCATAGTTGTACACAGAGATTCACCCCCTCCAGTTCAGCCTCATACCTTATTTAAAGTCCCTATGATTGAGTCCCCCCCCCCCCCCGGCCCCCCAGTCCATCTTTCTCATTTAGGTCAAATAAAACAGACGTGACACGTTGGGTCTAAACGCCGCTCATTACCGCGCAGGCGGGAGCTTCGGGGAGCAATTTACCTGTTGCCGCGCCGACGCCACCGACGGGTGGAAATGAGTCGGGGAAGAGGAGAGGAGAGAAAAGATGATATTTTAATTACGCCTCCTCCGCCCGTCTCCTCCTCCTCCTCCTCCTCCGTCTCACGCTGTTCCCAAACCCTCATTTCAATATCGCGCCCCCAGATTGCATTTGCGTTCTCATCAGAGGAGGAGGAGAAGCGGAGCGAGTGTTTTTCGAGAGGGAATATTGAGAGCGCGGCGCGGGGGGTTTGTGATGAGCCGACGGCCCTCGTGTCGGTGCCCCCCCCCGGCGTCATGGCGGGTTCATGTGCCGTTGATTATCTCCCTAAGCAGGTGCTTTGGTCTCGTTTGTTGGACCTCGCCGCTCTAAAGCCCGGACCCTAACGCACGCAGCGTCGTCAGCAGCTTGACGCTCATCAGGCCCCTGGAGGCAGCAGGTGTGAAAACGAAGCCGCGGGAAGTTTTGTTGTTTATTTTTGCATGAAGCGAAGAGTCGTTATGGAAATGGATACGGTATAGGTATGGAATTAAGATTATAATAATGTTATTCAAAGACGAATCATTTGAAATGGCAAATGGCTGCTTTTATATAACCGCTTTTATCCAAAGTGCTTTAAAAAAAATTGTTCCTCACATTCACCCATTTACACACCGACGGCGCGGTGCCAACCGGCTCATCGGGAGCAGTTAGGGTCTTGTTGATCAAGAAAACTTCCGACACACTGCAATAATAAGAAATGTTTGGCAGCGTTAGTGGTCTTATTGGTTGTGTGTGTGTGTGTGTGTGTGTGTGTGTGTGTGTGTGTGTGTGAGAGTGTGCGTGTGGGTACTACACTACTAAATAACATCAGTCAACAGTTGTGCAATATCCTCTTCTCCAGCAGGGGGTCTAAGAAGATGATGTGAAGCCCTCCAGTCAACAAGTTGATTCCAGCTCCTGATGGAGGAGCTGAGACACATGTGGACACAGTGTAACAGTAGTTTACATATTTGAATGAATGAAGTATATTTTTCAGTCTTGTTTACAGACGAATCAAACACACCCGTGTGGACTTACAAAAGGAAAAGAAAAAAAAATCACAAATGTACATATTCAAGGCAAGCTCACACACAGAATCCAAAATCAACGACCAAAAAAAAAGAATAGGCTGAAGCACATGCTTATTTTTGCCTATCCTTTACAAATTCTTAAAAACTAAATATATTTTAATATAAGAAAGAAACACTTAAAATATGCTGCAAGATATAATTTTTTTAAAGAAAAAACAAATGTTTGATGTTTTACTCAAAACTGTACTCCTGAATTATTTTATCCTTTAAAGGAAAACTCCAACATTTTGGGAAATTATCTTATTTACAACTTCCCTGGATTTAGACAAGAAGATGCATACCTTTTTTGTCTCTCTGCATGCATTGGGCTTAGGGAACGCCGGGACCGTTAGCCTAGCTTAGCTTCATCACCGGAAGTGGGGCAGACATCTAGACTAGTTCACTAGTCAGGAAATATACTCCAAATACAATCAAAATACAACTCCCAAATGTTCCTGTAAACATATTGTGACCTGTGTATTTACCACGTCTCCCAGTCACACAAGTCACACGAGTCTCCCAGTCACACAAGTCACACGAGTCTCCCAGTCACACAAGTCTCCCAGTCACACAAGTCTCCCAGTCACACAAGTCACACGGGTCTCCCAGTCACACAAGTCTCCCAGTCACACAAGTCACACGAGTCTCCCAGTCACACAAGTCTCCCAGTCACACAAGTCTCCCAGACACACAAGTCACACGAGTCTCCCAGTCACACAAGTCTCCCAGTCACACAAGTCACATGAGTCTCCCAGTCACACGAGTCTCCCAGTCACACAAGTCACACGAGTCTCCCAGTCACACGAGTCTCCCAGTCACACAAGTCACACGAGTCTCCCAGTCACACAAGTCTCCAAGTCGCACAAGTCACACGGGTCTCCCAGACACACAAGTCTCCCAGTCACACAAGTCTCCCAGTCACACAAGTCAGACGGGTCTCCCAGTCACACAAGTCAGACGGGTCTCCCAGTCACACAAGTCTCCAAGTCGCACAATCAGCACAACATCTAATAACACAGTGAATCAGCACCACATCTAATAACACAGTGAATCAGCACAACATCTAATAACACAGTGAATCAGCACAACATCTAATAACAGTGAATCAGCACCACATCTAATAACACAGTGAATCAGCACAACATCTAATAACACAGTGAATCAGCACAACATCTAATAACAGTGAATCAGCACCACATCTAATAACACAGTGAATCAGCACAACATCTAATAACACAGTGAATCAGCACCACATCTAATAACACAGTGAATCAGCACAACATCTAATAACACAGTGAATCAGCACCACATCTAATAACACAGTGAATCAGCACAACATCTAATAACACAGTGAATCAGCACAACATCTAATCGCACACAGAGTCAATCAGCACAACATCTAATAACACAGTGAATCAGCACCACATCTAATAACACAGTGAATCAGCACAACATCTAATAACACAGTGAATCAGCACCACATCTAATAACACAGTGAATCAGCACCACATCTAATAACACAGTGAATCAGCACAACATCTAATAACACAGTGAATCAGCACCACATCTAATAACACAGTGAATCAGCACAACATCTAATCGCACACAGAGTCAATCAGCACAACATCTAATCGCACACAGAGTCAATCAGCACAACATCTAATCGCACACAGAGTCAATCAGCACAACATCTAATCGCACACAGAGTCAATCAGCACAACATCTAATCGCGTCACAGAGTCAATCAGCACAACATCTAATCGCGTCACACAGTGAATCAGCACAACATCTAATCGCGTCACACAGTGAATCAGCACAACATCTAATTGCGTCACACAGTGAATCAGCACAACATCTAATTGCGTCACACAGTGAATCAGCACAACATCTAATCGCGTCACACAGTGAATCAGCACAACATCTAATTGCGTCACACAGTGAATCAGCACAACATCTAATCGCGTCACACAGTGAATCAGCACAACATCTAATCGCGTCACACAGTGAATCAGCACAACATCTAATTGCACACAGCCAATCAGCCCACTGCCGCTCCCTGTTTAGTTCATTGGCTGCTTCTCACTTAGTGATCAAGGCCAACGTCAATGTTCACGGTCGTCTTTGGGCAACAACGTGGAAGAACATTCAGAGAAAACACACACCGGCCCAGGCATGTGGTCCAGCTCTATACCCAGGTGAGGTGGTCCAGCTCTACACCCAGTGGTCCTCTATATACCCAGGGCCAGGTGAGGTGGCACACAATCGCCGTTTAACTAAAGATATATATATATATATATATATTCCCTTCCCCATCCTTAGCTGTCTCCCCACATTCCTTTTATTTCCCTACTCTGTGCCCCTGTTCTTGTTTGTAGCTAGCGCACGATAATAGTTTCAGTCCCTCGGGTGTTGTGTCTTGTGTCTTGCGTCTTCTTGCTCGACAGGCGGTGGTCCACTAGGGTTTAGAGCTGTTTCCCTGAAGCCTGTTTTTGGGCTTCGAACTTCGTCAGGGTTTTTCGAACGGACGTTCAAACCTTCGTTTTTAATAATAATAAAAAATTTATTTTTTAAATAAATATCCTCAAACTAAATCCTCAATTTGAATAAAGTGATTAATTGAGTAATTTTTTTTATTTAATCAACTTTCTTTAATGTATATAACTCATCAGTTTTAATACTATAATATTAGTGTAGCCTAATCTTTATCTGCAAATGTGAAGAAAAACCCCATTGGTTTAAACAATGAATAGACACATACAAAAAAATATATATATAAACAAAAAAAATTATAATTTTTTTTATAAAAAATTCAAATGTTGATTTAAAATTCGAATGCCAATGTAACGAACGAAGGTCCGAACGTTAGAACGTTCGGGCTCAGCCCTACTAGGGTGCGGCGATGTCTCCCGTGGTCGAGGTTTTGTTGCATGTTCCATTGTGTAAACACTGGCATTTGATTGAACGCATGCTCAGCCCTGTGCCCGCCTGTAAACAGCGTGAGTAATAGAAACATTCTACATGTGTGTGGCTGCTGGCCGTTGGGATTATTTATTTTTTTCTTTTGTTCCTTTGTTATTATTTCTGTTGTGCGTGTCACCGCACTGGGCGTCCAGTTAGCCCTGGTCAGGTTAGTCCTGGTCAGGTTAGCCCTGGTCAGGTTAGCCCTGGTCAGGACCTCTCAGTAGCAGGCACGTGCACACATAGAGGCCAAGGGGGGCCTGAGCACCTGCCTTTTTGAGCCTCATCAAAAAAGTGCCCTTTTTGAAAAAAAAAAAAAAAAAAAAAAAAAATGTTTTACCGTTACGCATATAGACTGCCCTTCCAACTGAAAAATGTCAGGATATAATCAAAATATTAGGTAAAGAGAGAGATGCCCCATATTCCATTGCAGTTTGCACGGCCTCCTCAGCGTGCCTCTCCGCGGACCTATATATTTTATGCATAGCGTGGGTGGTGATGATGATGATGATAGAAACCGCTGTTGAATGCTGGTATTACACTCATTGAGGGACACGAAGAAGTCAAGTCCGATGGGATTTGGGAATCTCAAATACAAATCGGGATTGGAATAAAAAATGCATTTATATTAAACAATACAGAATATACAGCACTTCTTGGGGTCTGTAGGGTAAGCACTTATTCCCTCCCCCCTGAACATTTATGGAGATGTGTGGGCCTTTTAAGTCAGTGATAAAAGTGTCTTTCAAGGATAAGTGAGCTCCTGCACTGATTATTATAGTTCAATATTCAATATTTGATCACCAAAAACCCCCAAAAAGCATAAAAAGGGGGCTCCCCGCCCGGAAAGGGCCCTTGAAAATCGCCCATGCGCGCTACGTGCGCTCGGTTTATATATACACACAAGTGTAGTGCCCTTTTCAGCCTTTGAGCACCTGCCCCTCTAAAGTCCTGTGCACGTCCCTGCTCAGTAGGACCTCTCAGTAGAACCTCTCAGGAGGACCTCTCAGTTGGACCTCTCAGTAGAACCTCTCAGTAGAAGATCTCAGTAGGACCTCTCAGTAGAACCTCTCAGTAGAACCTCTCAGTAGGACCTCTCAGTAGAACCTCTCAGTAGAACCTCTCACTAGAACCTCTCACTAGAACCTCTCAGTAGAACCAGACTAAGCAGTTGTTGGCTCATTAGTTTGTGATTCTCATGCACTAAGATCCACTAATCCACCAGAATGCAGGACATGACGTCTTTGTAACATGTTCCTAGTGGAGGAACCCAGACCCCCCGCTTAAAAGGTTTCCCCGATCCGGTCCTGTACGTTCTGAAAGGCCACGGGCACACGCTCCTAACGGCCATGCCCACGAACAGAACAGGCACTATAACAGTAGTACGATGGAACACACAAACACACGCACGAAACGCAGCACTTTAAGCCGTTAATGGTATGTTTACACGCCGACCTGCGTCAGGGTTCAGGCAGAAAGCAGCGTGTGGGTTTGGGAGAGAGACGGCTGCTGTGTATACGGTATCGGAGCCAGGCTGCGTGCTATTTACAGCAGAGGGCGAATCATCATCAGGCGCTTGTTTGTCATCATACAGTCACCATCAGTGATTACAACAGCCGCACGGAGAAGCGGCCATGTTAAACGAGACTGTCAGATAAAACATGAATGATCCCCAGATTATGTTGTTGGGGCTACCGCTAAACCCCAGGTTATAGAGTAGCCGCCCACGTTCCTCCTGTGCTGGGTTGGCTCATCTCCGTCTCTTCTCTTCATCAGGGTTTCTTTCTTTTTTTTGTAATAGTTTAAAAAAAATGTTGTACATCAAATACACGGTAACATCCATCCTTCCGCCCACCTCCACGTACGTATCGACGGCGAACAAGTAGTTCTTCACACACAACGTTCTAAATAGATGCCTACCTCCGGTCAATGGTCTCTAACTAACTACACACCCTCAAGACCCCTACGCTCTGTATCTTCTGGTCGCCTCAGACCCACTACTCCTATCCGAGCTCCGGGAGGGTCATCAAGGAGAAGCCGCCTATTCTCAGTCCTTGCCCCACAATGGTGGAATGAACTGCCCACCAGTTAGGACAGCTGAAACCCGTCCAATCTTTCGCCGTCGACAAAATCGAACCCTAACTAACCCAGGGACGCGGGAACAGGGGGTGCTTAGGGTGCTGCAGCACCCCCACCTGGCAGGGAGTTGTAACTGCAAGGTTGTTTAGGCTTTTATTCCACTGTAATACCGTATCCTACTCAATGTCACCGAGCGGCACTGCAGATTTACCCTACTCTTGAAATTCGGAAAAGTGCATTACCGGCCAGATCCTCATAGGGGCGCTGTCTCGATAATGCAGTGTTATTAAAGCAGTGTTAAAGTTATGCGTGTAGCGGATGGCCTGGAATAGTTTTTGGGACGCTGAATTCGCAGTAAAGGAATATATCATCAGCCAATTACTGTATGGATGGATCTACCAGATGGCGATCGATAACTTTAATGACCCCAAAGCAAAATGGATATACGGTATTTTTCCAAGGCATATAAACAAAGTAATTTAGAAGCTGTACCAGGCTGCACCGGGCAGAAAAGATCATTGATGCCAAGACGAAACGTCGCATTTTGCTGCATTAAGGTAAGACAATGGTTAATCTATTATTGGATGCCTTCATTTGAATACTTAATTTGCACTATATATTAAAAGAGTGGGGCTCGCCAGCCTCGCATAGCCTAGTGGGTGTGTGTGTATATTGACAAAAAAGGAAAAAATGTGCACGCTGCGCGCGTCTTCAGCGCACCCGCCACCTATGACGTTATTATATCACTTATCTCCGCACCCCCAACTCTGACTGACTTCCCGCGGCCCTGAACTAACCTTACTGTCATGCACTTGTCCTAATAAACTAACCTACACTGTAGCACTCAACACTTTGATGAACATTGTTACTCAGCTGACTGTCATGCACTTGTCCTAATAAACTAACCTACACTGTAGCACTCAACACTTTGATGAACATTGTTACTCAGCTGATAGAGTTGTGCCCTTCCTGATGACCAGGCAACGCGGAAACCTGGTCCCCAAGCGGGAATCGAACCCTGGACCTTCTAGCTGTGAGGCGACAGTGTTAACCACTACACCACCGTCGTGCCAGTTATTAATGTGTTATTAATTATAAGCATTAATGTCATTAACAGGACAGATATGACTCAAACCTTTACACACTCAGACATGTTATTAACAGGTAAAGTGCCAGACACAGTGCAGCAGAAAACTATTTCCCAGCTCCTGCTGGCGGCATTAAAACCTTTCAATTCCTTTTTCAAAATCATTCCGATCCTTCTGTGCCACAGGACGTGGCCCCAGCATCACGGCGAGGGGGAGGATTTAGACGAGTCGGCAGGTGATCTGGAGAAATGGGTCGTTCACACCTTCATGGCTCATGAGCTCAGTAAAACAAGCAGCAGTATCGCTGGGACTTGCGCTCAGGAATTTCCTGAATAAAAGTGGTCAAGTCAAAGTACAACTATTCGATGAAAATGAAATTCATTATTACTGGCTCACTTTCACAGCAGCAGCCAACATTATTTAGGCGAATGTTACGTTACAATTAGGGATGTCCGATATTGGCATAACAATTTGATATCGAAAAACATCGGTATCGGTTTTCAATTTTTTTTCCTTTTTTTTTTTACATTTATTTAACCTTTATTTACCCAGGCAAGCAAGTAAGAACAAATTATTATTTTATTTATTGTCAAAGTATGCATAATGTTGTGTTAGGCCACACAGTGGTTGGAGCCCAGCCTCAAAACGGCTTAAGATCTTGAGGTAGAAAAAGGCTGTTTTTGAGTACTTGATTAGAAATACAAAACAATGAATTTAAAAATTATATTGGTATCGGTTGATATCGGTATCGGAAATTAAGAGTTGGACAATATCGGTATATCGGTATCAGTAAAAAAGCCAATATCGAGCATCCCTAGTTACAATGCTCATCTCTCACAGCAGCAGCTAACGTTATTTAGGCTAATATTAGCCTACTGTCTCAGTTGTCACATCTATCATGTAGCTACTGTCTGTCAGTTGTCCTTGGGGTTGGGCATCGTTCAGATTTGAACAAATCCGATTCCCCATTTCGATTCCTGTTCTAAACGATTCCGATTCTTTGAGGCGCAGGTCAAAACAGGTCACAGCTTATTTCGCAGGAGAAAGAATTCATTTGAAAAATTCTTAATTTTTTTCATACTATTCACATCGTCAGTTGACTTGATACAGTTTAATTTGGTTGCTGTACTGTAACTAGGGTATTCAATTACTGTAACTGTAAAACTGAAAAGGCACATATGTACATGAAACTCCTTAATACTTAATAAACTGAAACCTGCTGAAATAACATTGCAAGTTGGCAGCAGTCTAAAAAACAAAGAGCTGCAGCCCCGGTGGGTGTTGAGATATGAAACAAAATAAAACAAAGTCATGTGACAAAAAATAATAATAATAATAATAATTTGGTTCCGGAATCCTCTTAACGGTTCCAGAACCGGAAGTTAGGAACCGGTTCCTAGTCATATCTAACATGTACCTACTGTCTGCTGCCCTTGGTAGGCTAGTGACTTATTCATTCCCGCAGACAGTGGTCCTTGGATGATCTCCGTTTGTTGAGTGGATGTGTTTGGATGCCGGTAATAAATCGTGGTAATAGATGGTCTTTTGTTAAATACCGTTTGCTTGCTCTGTGAGACAGAGAGAAGAAATGACTACTGCATCATCTCCCAGATCGGCTGAACTACTCGTGTGTCCCGTGAGGTTCAGAAGACGATGCAGCAGCCGCAGCATATTGAAACGAACCGAACAAACTGCCGCCTGGCGGAGACTGGCCCCCTACTGAGCACCCCTTTCTAGTTTACATGCAGATCACGCATTGGGCCTTTTTTTAGACGTCCGCCCTAATGCACAAAGACGATTTCCAGGGTGAAGTGTGTATGTTGGACTTGAATCATCATCATGCTGTGGCGCAATAAAAATATTATCAAAATTCCTGGCGAGAGGCTTGTTCAGCTGAGCCCATTATTAGGTAATCAGTCGTACATCACGTCCAGCGCCTTGGTCAGAGGAGCCCGGCCTCTCTGCTGGGTCTCTCTGCGGCTACGAGGGAGTTAATCATGAATGCAATCCCTTTAAAGAGCCTGCGGGGGGAGAGTGCACTCAAAACAAACACCGTTAATACGCGGTTCATGTATTCCGTAGGCCTCGTGTGTGTGATGTAATAAAACCAGAGGCCCGGCCAGCGACCGGCTCGGCTCGGCTCCCCAGCGGCTCGTGAACCTGGCGCTGCTGAGGTCACCGTGTCGAACACACCGGGGTGACGGAGCCAAGGTCTGCAAACACACCGGGGTGACGGAGGAGTGAAGGTCTACAGACACACCTCACTGACGGAGGAGTGAAGGTCTGCAAACACACCTCACTGACGGAGGAGTGAAGGTCTACAGACACACCTCACTGACGGAGGAGTGAAGGTCTGCAAACACACCTCACTGACGGAGGAGTGAAGGTCTGCAAACACACCTCACTGACGGAGGAGTGAAGGTCTGCAAACACACCTCACTGACGGAGGAGTGAAGGTCTGCAAACACACCTCACTGACGGAGGAGTGAAGGTCTGCAAACACACCTCACTGACGGAGGAGTGAAGGTCTGCAAACACACCTCACTGACGGAGGAGTGAAGGTCTGCAGACACACCTCACTGACGGAGGAGTGAAGGTCTACAGACACACCTCACTGACGGAGGGAAGGTCTACAGACACACCTCACTGATGGAGGGAAGGTCTACAGACACACCTCACTGATGGAGGGAAGGTCTACAAACACACCGGGGTGACAGAGGGAAGATCTACAGACACACCTCACTGACGGAGGAGGGAAGGTCTACAGACACACCTCACTGACGGAGGAGGGAAGGTCTACAGACACACCTCACTGACGGAGGAGGGAAGGTCTACAGACACACCTCACTGACGGAGGGAAGGTCTACAGACACACCTCACTGACGGAGGAGTGAAGGTCTACAGACACACCTCACTGACGGAGGAGTGAAGGTCTACAAACACACCTCACTGACGGAGGAGTGAAGGTCTACAAACACACCACACTGACAGAGGAGTGAAGGTCTACAGACACACCACACTGACAGAGGAGTGAAGGTCTACAAACACACCTCACTGACGGAGGGAAGGTCTACAAACTAGAGCTAGGAGGTCAACTGAAGGTATATAAACTAGAGCTAGGAGGTCAACTGAAGGTATATAAACTAGAGCTAGGAGGTAAACTGAAGGTATATAAACTAGGGATCGTAGCTATGAAAGAAATTCGAAAAAAAAAAAAAACGAAATTATACATTTATATTTTTTTTTACATATCTTTTCACATGTATGTGTAAGATTATAATTGTTTGTTGGTTTCCTTAAACATAATATACGTGAATGAACAAAAATAAGTAACAAAAAAAAAATATATATTTTCTTTAGTACGTTTTTCTTCCCTTTTCGAGTAATACACGATCAATCGAGTATAGCATGCGATCAATCGATCTGGATTTTTCTTTAAAATGCCCATCCCTAATATAAACTAGACTAGAGCTAGGAGGTAAACTGAAGGTATATAAACTAGAGCTAGGAGGTAAACTGAAGGTATATAAACTAGAGCTAGGAGGTAAACTGAATGAAGGTATATAAACTAGAGCTAGGAGCTAAACTGAATGAAGGTATATAAACTAGAGCTAGGCGGTAAACTGAATGAAGGTATATAAACTAGAGCTAGGCGGTAAACTGAATGAAGGTATATAAACTAGAGCTAGGCGGTAAACTGAAGGTATATAAACTAGAGCTAGGAGGTAAACTGAATGAAGGTATATAAACTAGAGCTAGGAGGTAAACTGAATGAAGGTATATAAACTGGAGCTAAACTGAATGTATATAAACTAGAACTAGGAGGTATTATTTATTCCATAAGAACGTAGAATACACATTTACACTTTCTTTTTTTTATATGGTCCATTTGCATGTTCTTGGTATCTGATTCTAGGGACATCTATGGATCTCAGGGAATGTATTCCCAGTGTCAGAAATACTGTGTCTGTTACTAGGCGTGAGTAAATTGTAATGAACCAAATGAGAATATCAATAAATTTTTTTTAATCTTTGACTGTCAATAACACTATGCTCAAATTGACCAGACCTGAAAAATCTAAGCAAATTAATAGATGGAAGATGACTAAACAGAAGGTTTTGTAGATACAGTACTGAATGCTGCCATCCGGACACATGCAATTTGAAATATGATTATAGAATATCAGGCATAAAATGGTTATGCGATTAAAATGCGATTAATTACATTAAAGATTAATTAATTACAAATCCTGTAATTAATTAGATACTTTTTTATCGCCTGACAGCTATAGGGTTGGGCACCGAAAACCGGTTCTAATAGGAATCGGTTCCTAACTTCCGGTTCTGGAACCTATTTGCATTTCGATTCGTAATTTCGATTCTTAAAAAGAAAAGAAAAAAAAAACTTTAATTAATACCCTAGTTACAGTACAGCAACCAAATTAAACTGTATCAAGTCAACTGAAAATGTGAATAGTATGAAAAAAAGTAAAAAAAAAAAAAAATCTCCTGCGAAATAAGCTGTGACCTGTTTTGACCTGCAACTCAAAGAATCGGAAGCGAGAATCGTTTAGAACAGGAATCGATACGGAGAATCGGAATCGTTCAAATCCAAACGATGCCCAACCCTACTGACAGCACACTAATATAAACTAGAGCTAGGAGGTAAACTGAATGAAGGTATATAAACTAGCGCTAGGAGGTAAACTGAATGAAGGTATATAAACTAGTGCTAGGCGGTAAACTGAATGTGAAGGTAATAGGGGTGTAAAGGTACATATCTGTACCCAACCGCTTCAGTGTGTACCGTACCGTACAGAGCGGCTGTGTACCGAACGAATACGTTTTTTTTCACAATCTAATATAATTATTATAATCTTTATTTCTTTACAAGTCGATTATTAATTTCAATATAGAATATTCGTTGACAGCCCTACAAGTACAATTAGTTACTGCACACTACATCACCCCTGAGTGGAACATGGAAAGCCAAACTTTCCCCCACTGTACTGAACCGTGGTTTTTGTGTACCGTTACACCCCTAATGCAATGGTATCTATTTTCTTAACTTTTTTCATTTTAACACATCCTGCGCCAAAAACGAGTTTACTCGTTATTGCTAGGGATGCTCGATATTGGCTTTTTTACCGATACCGATATTGTCCAACTCTTAACCCTTTTCTCGCCAAAGAACGTGTTACCACGTCATTGCTCGCCATGCGTAATCTGCCAATGACGGCGTAAGGCGTCTTTGAGATCAATATTTCAAAAATCTGTGATGGCAATCATATTTCACCCACGGAGACTTGAGACTTGCTGTTGATCTCCTCTCAACTCTCCAACGGTTCAAGACCGCCATCTGGTGGCCGATCGGCGAATCGCCAAAACCGGAAGTGATGCGCCGGAAGTGGTGCTCAACCATATTTCGTCCGGCCACTCGCTATCGCTAGCGGGACTCCAGCTCGACACACTGGATAGCGATCCGTTGCCAATAACTCGATAAACAACATGATTTGGACGTATATAGCATTATACAACCTGGACATGGATCGCATATATCAACATCCCATAATAGCGAACTTTCTGCTCGACGCTGATCGCCCAACGCTACGAGGAAGCTGCGGTGAGTTTCAGACTTATAAACCCCCCCGGTCACCAGCAGATGATGAGGCATGACGTGTAGGACCTTGTACAATTGATTTTTTTTATCTGACGTCAATCGGTATCAAACTACATTTGATGCTCTAATATATGTATTTAGGGCTATAACTCGCGTTCTGCAGAAAACGATAAAAACATATTTTAGACCGTATTTTAGTATGAATATGTGAATGAAAAAGTAGAACGTTGCTACATCCTAAACGATAGATACTTGACGTTGAATGGGCCATAGTAATGTCAATTTAGCAATACAATTTAAAAAGTTATAGCCCTGCAAAGAAGGGGAACATCTCCATAGACTTATAGTGGTGGCAGAGAATGGATTAAGATCAGAATAATCTGTGGCAGATAAAGGGTTAATTTCCGATACCGATATCAACCGATACTGATATATGCAGGGTTTCCCCCCCCCCAAAAATGGAATATGTTCAGGTCTTGTTGTGGAATTAACATTATGCATACTTTTGACAATAAATAAAATCAGAATTTGTTCTTACTTGCTTGCCTGGGTAAATAAAGGTTATAGAAATGTTAAAAAAAAAAAAAAAAAAATTGAATAGATACCAATATTTTCCAATATCACATTTTTATGCCGATATCGGCCGATAATATCGGACATCCCTAGTTATTGCCCGCCAATCTAATAACGCCAACGAGTTTACTTGTTTTTATGATCGTTATTTCCTTTTCGCTATTGGCATTCATAATTCACTCAGGAAGGCTCCGGGAGCCAGCTGGACTCTTGTCTGATATTGCAATGCCTCAATACCGCCGCCTGGTGGATTTCGGGCTAGTTGCACTCCACTCTAAAACGGATGTGGCGCTCTGTGCATCGGGGGAAAGTTCCGGCAGAGCTATCTTGTTACGTGGATCCAAACACCTCGAGTGCATTGGATCGCTTTCGAGACGCAAGAATCAATATGCTTTTGGCGTTTATTGCGTCGTACAAACGGAAAATGGATCTAGCAGATCGAAATCAAATAATTGGAATTTTTTTTCTCCAGACTCATCGGCCACAGGTACTGTAAGAGGAATCTAACTTTAATTCCAGCTAGATTGTGCATTTATTTCATTGCAATCCATCTGATCAACGTATGTTGTACTAAAGAAAGCCATTACTGACAATCAAGGAATCATAAACGACCCCCCCCCCCTTTCCTTCACGCATGATGGAGCATAATGTATAGCGATCATATGCATTTGAATTTTTATAAAAAAAAAAATTGATCTTTTTCCCCCTCCATTTTTCCTCCGATTTTCTCCCATCCCAATGTTAGTCGTTATGCCAATTCCCAATCCCCTTCCTGGCCGCTGCGCACTTACCCCCCACAGTCGGTCTGGGAGAGTGGAGGCTATCACGTGCTTCCTCCGACACACATCCAGCCAATCAACCGCTTCTTTTCACCTGGCAGCGCGGATTCTCATTGAGAGGGCGTAGCGTGTGGAAGGATCACACTATCCCACTCAAGTCCTATCCACGCTTAGCAGGCGCCCCGACCGAACTGTAGGAGTCGCTGTTTACTGCCAATTGTATTAGTGTGAACGGCCAGCCAAGCTGGTGACAACCCCGGAGCTGTGAGCTGGATTCGAACAGGCGAATCTAGCCGCTCCGGGGTTTGGTGACGAACGCAATCTCCGTTACGCCACCTGACCGCCTGCATTTGAATTTTTTAATATAGCGTGTATAGGAACGAAACGCCAGTCGATTATGTATAATATGAGTCGGGCCTATAACTTGCATTCTAGGAATTACTGCTCTACACTCTAAAAAGATACTTATATTCTCGACGGTACGAACACGACAATGTATGAATGGAAAAATATAACGTTTCCACATCCGGAACGATAGATACCCGATGTTGAATGGGCCATAGTAATGTCGATATAGCTATAATATTTAAAAAGTTATAGCCCTGCAAAGAAGGTGAGCGACTCCATAGGGTTACAGCACTGGCAGTGGTATAAGATGGGCAAACTGTGTGGCAGACAATGTGTTAACAAGCAAGATTATTGGAATATATTACTGACCGACAATAGGGATGCATTAGTTATCATTTCAAATCAGACATCACAGCATGCTAAAACATACAAATTAATTTTATTATTATTTTTTTATAGAAAATATTCAATCGAGTCCACAGGCAGAAAGTGAACGACCATACCATTACTTTATTGTAGATATACTCGGCTACAATTATTACAAAAAATAACCAAAAACAGAAAACCAAACGTTTTAAAAGGTCTGTGTGATCCATAAGGTGCAGCACGGTATTACAGTATAAGTGAGGAGTTATTTTCTTTTTTTTCTTCTTTTCCAAATATCCCTTAAAATTTCCGCTACGGGTTCTGACAGCATTCTGACGGCCCATCCTTTTCCCCAGACATCACTCCTCCGGTTCTGCCGACGCCGCTTCTCTGCAACAAGTCGCTCCGGTTCATCACGCCCTCCCGGGAAACAAAAACGACAACAGTCGTCCGGAGGAGCCAATCAGCATCCAGAGAGCATCTCACAACATTATCACAGAGTAGCCAATCAGCATCCAGAGAGTATCTCTCACATTATAAAAAAAAAAAAGGATCATTTTCTTTTGAACTGTTACTTTTATACACCGTTTCTTTAACACGTCGCAGCCCTTCTTCACCAAGGAGCTAAATAATAATAAGAACACAAGAGGAAACACTACGGCTGGTTCTGGACACACGCACTGTGTGGAAGAAGAGCCAAATTAAAGAGTCTAACCGAGACGAGAAGGTTCACTAAACGTGATTCAAGTCACGCCTGCGGGGGGCGCCGCTGGGTTAGTGAGGACCGTTCACTCAGATCCTGGAGATCTCTTTACTTACAGTGTGATCATCAGATGATTTGTATCCAGACACCCCGAAGAGCCACATTTTTTTTCTTTTTTTTAATACAATTGTATAATCAATACCAGCGATTGAAACGGCAGCGATGCCTGAACCACCAGTGAATCCTCTCTTTAATCATATTTACACCTTCACTCCCTTTCACTCTGACATGAGGTAAAGTATGGCGCCCAAGTGCAATGCTCAATTGTGCTACATGTATATATATAAAAAAAAAAAAAAAAAAAAAAAAAAGCCTAAATAGAATTACAAAAACAAATTCTGCCAGTAAGAGAGAGCAAAGTCTGCAGCATAACAATGCCCGACGGATAGCTTTCTGACAACAATGACGACTAAAGAACGATGCTGAGGTCGTAGAGTCCAGGCACAACGTCTGGCTTCAAGGATTACTTGTGAGAAAGTCCTTTTGTCTCATTAGTCACAGACCAGACAGCGGGCGTGGCACCATACCAGAGTCACACTCCTCTCCTGGCGTCCTCAGATGGAACATGACAATCTAGTCAACGCGGCAATTAATGTGTCTAGGAATTCTGTGGGGCGGGGCGGGGGGGGATTAAACGCTCATCTAAATGCAATCCGATTACTTCCAAGCATGTAATGGGTATCTGATCAATCTGATTACTTCAAGCATGTAACAATCCCATCTGATCAATGTAAATTAACTGATTAGTCCGTGATGGACTGTGAACAATGCCTGTCAAATGAGCCATACTATCGTCTCCGTATAGCTATAATACAGAACACACGATGGATCTGCAAACATTGAGTACAGATGGGGAAAGGGCATGGCGCTTAAAGAGTTAAGATAAGTGTTAAGTAGCTCTACATTCCGACAGCCATCACTGATATATAGTGTCTGGTCAGTAACATGGGTCTCCCAGTTCCTCCACTCTGCAGTAAATAGCCATCACTGATATAGAGTGTCTGGTCAGTAACATGGGTCTCCCAGTCCCTCTACTCTGCAGTAAACACAAAATACATTTTCTGGTATCCTGTTCCCATTTTATCCAATCAGGAAAGTAAACCCTAGATATATCTTTTTTTCTTTACTTATTTCAAGAAATCTCGCCATATGCCGATTTAGCTTACTCCACTGGTAGATTTTACTTTTATTTTACATATGACCATTTTCTTCATAGTGGAGTTCTCTCTCCTGATTGGATAAAGTGGGAAGGGATACAATAACATGCATTATGTGTTTACTGCAGAGCGGAGGGACTGGGAGAACAATGTTACTGACCAGACACTGTATCAGTGATGGCCGTTTACTGCAGAGTGGAGGGACTGGGAGACCCATGTTACTGACCAGACACTCTATATCAGTGATGGCTGTTTACTGCAGAGTGGAGGGACTGGAAGACCCATGTTACTGACCAGACACTCTACATCAGTGATGGCTGTTTACGGCAGAGCGGAGGGACTGGGAGACCCATGTTACTGACCAGACACTATATCAGTGATGGCTGTTTACTGCAGAGTGGAGGGACTGGGAGACCCATGTTACTGACCAGACACTCTATATCAGTGATGGCTGTTTACTGCAGAGCGGAGGGACTGGGAGACCCATGTTACTGACCAGACACTATATCAGTGATGGCTGTCGGAATGTAGAGCTATTATTTTAGCATGTAGACCACTTATTTTAACAAACATAAATGCCACTCACAGCACCTTTAAGTGGTATGATAACTAATTACTGTAGAAGTAGAAAAAAAAGGGAGGCTTATGTGCTGAGAAAACACTTGAGCCCCGCCCCCAACCAGGGCCCCGCCCCAAACCTCAACCAATCTGGGGAGAATAAATTCTAAACGCGCTAGGGGGGGGGGGGGGGGGGCTGACTGAACAGCACAACCAGAGGTATCACAGTTACAGTGCAAAAGGATGACAAATTCAAGCATAAACATAAACACAAAAAAAATTAAAATAAAAAAAGCATGCAATTAAAACTGAGGTATTCAGGTGAAAAAGGGCTTATTGTAAAAAGACATTTAGGCAAGAAGCTACATGAGTTTGAACTGAAACAAAACAAACTGTCTGCAGGGTCCAGGTCCCCCTCGAAGTCACCGGGTGTAACTTTGGTAGGTGAGGGGTGCGAGGGACGAGGACCACTAGGAACCTTTCTCTTCTTCCTAAAAGACCTGCGTCCGTGTTGCGCGTGTCTCGACAGAAGTTGCTCCAATTTGTAGAAAATTCTGCATGTTATTCGGGTGGATCCGTCTTCCTCTTTGTCGATTTGTCGTTTCAATATCAAAACTCGACAATGGAAAGGCGATAAGTGCGCAAGAATGACAAATTCATTCATTTTCTTGTATCAAAAAGACACGACTGAACCAAGATGTTTTGCTAATGGGATAATCGACATCTAATCTCTCTCACACACACACACACACACAGAGTCACTCTAGATATACTGATAGATTTGTCATGTCTATACAAGCCATCCAGTTGTCATGGTTAATACATAAGCTACACCAACATGCAAACTTTGAGTGCGGTTTAAAATTTTCTTTTTTTAAATTACAGTAACTGGGAATGTTGAAATTCCTCTCCATTTTGCAGGAATAATGAAGGTGGGCCTTAGTGTATCTAAGGCGAAAAAGAATATAATCATAAATGTATTTATATTTATATATATAGTTTGCTACGTATATGATTTTGGTGTCAGTCGGACCACACAATTCTCAAAAAAAAATATCAGACCCTAAAGGAAATAAGTGCAATAATGATTAAGAATAAGAAAACCTTTTCAAGACGGGGTTTCTGAGCGCAGCGTCCCGTCAGCGTTTTAAAAACTGGCACTAGTGCAGAGGAGGAGGAGGAGGAGCTTAGCGTTTCTTTCCTCTTCTCTCTTCCTACATACCTTTGATTTACACCTTTTGATTTGAACTATGTACAATCGAAGACGACACGACCCGACTCACTGACGACAAGAGGTGAAGACAAGAGACGACACGACCCGACTCACTGACGACAAGAGGTGAAGACAAGAGACGATACGACCCGACTCACTGACGACAAGAGGTGAAGACAAGAGACGACACGACCCGACTCACTGACGACAAGAGGTGAAAAAAACAAGAGACGACATGACCCGACTCACTGACGACAAGAGGTGAAGACAAGAGACGACACGACCGACTCACTGACGACAAGAGGTGAAGACAACAAGAGACGACCCGACTCACTGACGACAAGAGGTGAAGACAAGAGACGACACGACCGACTCACTGACGACAAGAGGTGAAGACAACAAGAGACGACCCGACTCACTGACGACAAGAGGTGAAGACAACAAGAGACGACACGACCGACTCACTGACGACAAGAGGTGAAGACAACAAGAGACGACAACCGACTCACTGACGACAAGGTGAAGACAACAAGAGACGACACGACCCGACTCACTGACGACGAGAGGTGAAGACAAGAGACGACACGACCGACTCACTGATGACAAGAGGTGAAAACAAGAGACGACACAACCCGACTCACTCACTGACGACAAGAGGTGAAGACAACAAGAGACGACACGACCCGACTCACTGACGACGAGAGGTGAAGACAAGAGACGACACGACCGACTCACTGATGACAAGAGGTGAAAACAAGAGACGACACGACCCGACTCACTGACGACAAGGTGAAAACAAAAGGACAACGGAGGAAGAGAAACAGTGAGGGACAGACGTCGAGACCTGCCTTTTTTTTTGTCATTAACACTTTGCTAAACGTTAATAAAGCACTCGTGTGATTACACAAAGCAGAAGGAAAATAAAGATTGTGTTTGCGCAAAAAAAAGAAAGAAAAGGAAAACGGTAAAATAATAATAATAATAATTAAAAAAAAATCCAAAATGTGAAATCTGTTCAGAGAACAGTTAGCTTCTCGTGTCGCCTCTCTCCATAGTGTGTTCCCTCCTGGCCCTCTCGTGGTTTGAGCCGTTAGATAAGTCATGTCGGTGCCACCTCTGTAGCTTGGTGGGGGGGGTTATCTACGCTAGTTCTGCCGCGGTAAACAGCTGTTTCCGTGTTTCCGCCTATGACTTTATGTGCGCTAAAGTGCGGTAAGTGCTTAGAAATGCCGGTTCATTCATGCTTTGAGGCACAATTCCTGACAGGATTTTATAATATTGTAGCTCGACAATTGTAAGAAACGACGCTCTCAGCTGAGTCAAGAAACAACACTCTCAGCTGAGTCGGTCAGTAGTGTGAAGCAGTTTGAACTATACAATACTTCAATTCAATTGTTTTTATGGACATAACAGTTGGGGCCCAATTTTTATTGTTAAGTCTGGGCAGATCTGTCTGTTGGCTGCAGCATAGAAGTATTTGTCTCCTTGTTCGATTTTGATATCGTGCTTTAGCACAGCCAAAGCAGAAGGAGGCGTGTGGGCAATCACAAATAACCCCATCAATGTGTCTATGGCCTTTTGTCCAACATCTCTATAGCGAATGGCATCTGCAACATGGAGATTATGATTGTGCCAATTCTCAATGCGAACTTGCAATGGGAAATGAGCGATGTGTGGGTCTTTGCCCCTGTAAAACAAATCAAAATCAACTTAACAATAAAAACTGGGCCCCAACTGTTATGTCCATAAAAACAATTGAATTATAAGTATTGTATAGTTCAAACTGCTTCACACTACTGACCGACTCAGCTGAGAGCGTTGTTTCTTGACTCAGCTGAGAGCGTTGTTTCTTAAAATTGTCAAGCTACAATATTATAAAATACAATATTATAAAATCCTGTCAGGAATTGTGCCTCAAAGCATGAATGAACCGGCATTTCTAAGCACTTTAAACTTACCGCACATGAAGTCATAGGCGGAAACACGGAAACAGCTGTTTACCGCGGCAGAACTGGCGTAGATAACTTACCGGGGGCAGAACTAGCGTACGTCAGTGGCCAATCAGATCGCAGAACGCGAACGCGGAACTGGAAATCCGTTGGTAAAAGAATAGACGCGTTCTGGACCCGTCGCTTTGTGGGGGTGGGGCTAGCGCCGCTGGGGGGTGGAACCACAGGGAGCTCAGTTCTTCTGGACCTGTAGCTTGGTGGGGGCGGGGCTAGCGCCGCTGGGGGGTGGAACCACAGGGAGCTCAGTTCTTCTGGACCTGTAGCTTGGTGGGGGCGGGGCTAGCGCCGCTGGGGGGTGGAGCCACAAGAAGCTCAGTTGTTCTGGACCTGTAGCTTGGTGGGGGCGGGGCTAGCACCGCTGGGGGGTGAAGCCACAGGGAGCTCAGTTCTTCTAGACCTGTAGCTTGGTGGGGGCGGGGCTAGCACCGCTGGGGGGTGGAGCCACAGGGAGCCCAGTTCTTCTGGACCTGTAGCTTGGTGGGGGCGGGGCTAGCGCCGCTGGGGGTGGAGCCACAGGGAGCTCAGTTCTTCGGGACCTGAGGCTGATTGGCTTTGAGGCTCCGCAGGGCGCGGCGCGCGGCGGCAGACTTGGCGATGCGGTAGCTGCGTCCCACGCCTTTGAACTTGCCCTTCCCCACGACCTCCACCGTCACGCGCACCTTGCCGTCGTACGTCCTCTCCGCCGGGCTGTGGGGGACAGAGTGTTTAGAGGGCGCTCGCACCATCACATGGTCACATCACAGTCTAAAACCACTTACCTGCTGGTACAACAAGCGGTTATTTAAACACATCACTGGACATGGAACAGTCGTTAGTTGCTGGTTATGCCGAGGCCTTTAGATTGTTATGAGCTCATGTTACCAAGCTAACGTACAGCTCACGTTACCAAGCTAACGTGCAGCTCATGTTACCAAGCTAACGTGCAGCTCATGTTACCAAGCTAACGTACAGCTCATGTTACCAAGCTAACGTGCAGCTCATGTTACCAAGCTAACCTGCAGCTCATGTTACCAAGCTAACGTGCAGCTCATGTTACCAAGCTAACGTACAGCTCATGTTACCAAGCTAACGTACAGCTCATGTTACCAAGCTAACGTACAGCTCATGTTACCAAGCTAACGTGCAGCTCATGTTACCAAGCTAACGTGCAGCTCATGTTACCAAGCTAACGTGCAGCTCATGTTACCAAGCTAACGTTCAGCTCATGTTACCAAGCTAACGTACAGCTCATGTTAGCAAGCTAACGTGCAGCTCATGTTACCAAGCTAACGTGCAGCTCATGTTACCAAGCTAACGTACAGCTCATGTTACCAAGCTAACGTGCAGCTCATGTTACCAAGCTAACGTACAGCTCATGTTACCAAGCTAACGTACAGCTCATGTTACCAAGCTAACGTGCAGCTCATGTTACCAAGCTAACGTGCAGCTCATGTTACCAAGCTAACGTGCAGCTCATGTTACCAAGCTAACGTGCAGCTCATGTTACCAAGCTAACGTACAGCTCATGTTACCAAGCTATGTATTTTATTCAGGAGTTAAAAAATAAACTAAGTTCATTTTGAGATTTGACAATATTTGAGATAATTTGTGATTTATTGCGTGGCGCAGGTAAATTGTGATAACACATGTTGTCCATTTTATGATTGTTTATTTTATACTAATTTTATGTCTGCTCTTTATGCATTGCTTTTATTTGGTCAATTCACTGCTTATCTTACGCCTGTCTACATTACTGCTGTGGAACACTTTGAACTGCAATTATTGTATGAAAGGTGCTGCACAAATAACATTAATTATTATTAATAATAATAAATAGAAGGTATGTAAGACAGACATTTTATAAATAATGATTTATGAACACAAGTTTTGCAAGTTCGACAACCTTTCCATAAGTAAGGCATCAGGTGCCACAAAATTGCCTTAAGTACATGTTTCGCCGTCATGATTTGACGTGATTCCAACTTAATATATACATATATAAAACACGAGGCAACAATATGGAAGAAAAAATTTGCAATTTAAGCCAGTTTAAACCACTTCGATGGCTATAGGGTAAATGAGAAGCGGCGGCTGAGAGGAGGAAGGGCTCGGGACGGCAGGCCAGCGAGCGTGTGGATAACATAATGCAGGCAAGATGAACAGCATCCCACCTGAACTTGGCAGTTTCTGGCTCCATCTCCAGCAGCTCTCTCACCGGAGAGCGAGGCACATTTGCAGAGAATTTCTCTGCGAAGGGAAAGTGATAAAAGAAAAAACGGATGAATAAACAAATAAAATAAAAACGTGGAAACAAATATATATATACCTCTCTCAAGTCTTAAATTTCCTCCCCCGGTAATATGTCATCACCGCTGGCAAACATGAACAGCTCAACAACACCCGGCGAGAGCACGTCTGCTCCGGTCTTGCTCACCTATAAGTGGCCTCATCATGGGATAATAAACCTGCCACACCGTCTCCAGGGACATCCTGCTGTCCATGTAGATTGCTCCGGCGAGCGACTCGAAGATGTCCCCCATGGCCTTGGGGACCTCGATGTCCTCCTCCTTCTCCTCGTCCTCCTCCGAACGCCGCAGCTGAGAAGGAAATCAAACCCAAAGCTGTCATGTTATGCCGACGAGCAGGGGCGGAGCTTCCTATAGGCGACATAGGCGGTTGCCTAGAGTGCCTCCAGAGGAGGGCGCCAAAAACTTTAACATCAGGGAAAATTTGCCAAAAATCTAAAACGGTTGCTTGTTTTAATTCTTTAGTGTGCACTTTACATTTATTCTTAGTTCTTGTTCTTGTTTGTAATAAATAAAAGGTGCAGTACTTTACTGTATAACTGTTAAGATGTTTTGATATTTTTTTTGGGGGGCGCAGTGGTGAAGCTTGACTTGGGCATCAAATATGCTAGGTCCTGCCGACGGACCGACGGACCGGCTGTACTTTCAGGTGCCTTAAAATAGACAAACTTTACAAAAATGTCAGCCTTTGTCTAAAAGGGTCTACTGGTTTCAAACACGGTTGAGAGGTAGCTTATTGCAACAGATTATTATATATATATATATATATATATTTATAAATAGGATTACAGTAAACAGTAAACATGTCACACACTGATAACTGTAATCTGTAAAGAAAACAGACATGAACAAAACAGACAAAACTAAAAAGAATGATGTGAAAATGTCATTAAAGATTCTTTTTAGGGGGAAATTACTTGTGGATTACTTAGTAAGAAATAGGTTTTACATGAATGAGTCTCTTTGTAAGATTTATAGATGTAATTAACCATTATAATACATTGATTATCATTCAATCGTGGTGGTAGGGATGATACAATTATTGAAAGTGCCATTTTAATTGGAATCCGTTGTTTTGTGTCAGATTCTATACCGGCAGACCCTGTAATTCAAAAGCACTTGAAAGTAATCAGATTATTTGACAAAATCTAACGGATTACATTACTGAATAGAGTTTCGGCAGGTAAGAAGTAATCTGGAAGGATCACATTTTGATCAGTTTAATAACTGATATAACTCCACAGACTGAATGACGTGATGCAAAGCAGAAGCTCATAGTTGAAACTGGACCACAATACAAGCTTTACTAAATAAATACCATGTTGACCAGAGTGGTGCCATCTTACATTTCAAATTTTCCAGCAGATTTAGGTGGAATTTGTTTTTCCTCTTACTATGTCGTCTCCAAGACATTACACAACCTCTGTATCCAAGACATTGCCTCTGTGTCCAGTGTTGTCTCCAGTGTTCGCAAAAAATTATTAGTGCCAAGATGCCACTTCTAGACACATTAACCTGTTAAGCCCTAGCTTCTGAAAATCCACCAAAAAATACATACCTAAGTAAATGGAAAATTGCTCCACTTCTACAAGGTCCATTTGCATGTTCTTGGTATCTAGGGACATCTATGGATCTCAGGGGAATGTATTCCCAGAGTCAGAAATATTGTGTCCGTCACTAGGCTTGAGTAAATTGTGATGAAACAAGGGTGAATATAAATTATGATTTTTCTTTGCATCTTTGACAGTGAATAACACCATGATAAAAATGACCAGACATGAAAAACTCGTTCAGCACCTTCTTGAGATCATGTGTACAAAAGATCTAAGCAAATTAATAAAGGGAAGATGATTAAACGGAAGGTTTTGTAGATACAGTACTGAATTCTGCCATCCTGACACATGCCATTTGAAATATTATTATAGAATATAGAATATCAGGCCTATAAATTACCTTATTATAGCAAAGTCGCACATCTATGGATCGGGGCCAAATCTCCTCTTTCCAATGACAGAGTTCAATTTGGATTTAGTATCACCAGGCGTGCAGCAAGAACCGTGAATTAAATCTACTGTAAGTACTGTTCCTTTCCTATAATGGATATGGATCCGCCATTTTTAATCGGTTTGCAACGCGTATTTTTGCTAAACGTTCACAGAAAGGTAGAAAAACGAACTGCGTTCTAATTTATGCCAATAACGTTCAGTTTTGTGGTAGATAATCCCAAAAAATTAGAAATAAAAGAAATTCACCCACAAGTAATTTGCTGTACTAACAATAGCTGGCTTGAGCTGGGTAGGGTAGTTTTTCAAAATTCCGACACTCATTGAAAGCCCTGTCTTTCCTTGATCATAATGACTACAGCTAAATGGCTGCTCGGATTTATTTCCGGTCGAAATTCGCTAGCTAATGAATACAATTCCTAAACTGATATTTCATTAATAACACTTTAACCTATTGGTAAACAAACGTATTGCTGAAAATATACACTATGACTGCTGTTTTGACAGGGTTAGGGTCTTTACTCTTTACGCAACATTAATCCGTACCTCAGAGTCCATGCCCTGCATCTCGTTCTTCTCCAGCTGGAACTGCACGAAGTCGTCGATGACGTGGAACAGCTCGGGCGACACGGCCTTGAAGTACTTGTGGTAGTCGTACTTGACGGCCAGCGAGGCGAAGATGGTGTTGTTGACGAGCGCCGAGCGCAGGTCCGTCAGCACGCCGGGGGAGTGCTGCCGCGGGTCTTCATAAAGGTGCTTCGTGATGAGGTAGTCGAGGATCGCATCGCCCAGGAACTCCAGCCGCTGGTAACAGTCTGGGAGAGAGACGGACAGTCATATTCAGGGTATCTGGGTAGGGCAAAGAAGTGCTTTGGTCCCGCAGGTCATTAGGGCAGCAGACTCAAAACAGCTCAAAACTTACCTTTTATTGTCTTATTTTGCTTTATTTCTACTTAAATATTTAACGTTATCATTTAATTTGTTCTTTTTTAACGTCTTATTTTTCTGTTATAATTTTTTTTCCATTAATCTTTTTATTATCCCGTTTAGTTTTTTGTGTAGAGCACTTTGAGCTGCAATATGTTGAATGGTGCTCTATAAATAAAGTTATACAACAGGTAGGTCCGACCACGCATTGTGATTGGTCGAGAGCTTTCTAAGCCGGCCCATACAGAACCAAGCATTTCACCGTAAAGTACATGTATTTTATTAACTAATAAACAAACTTAAAACACTGTGCTGGCTTTAGAAAGTTGTAGAAAGTTTCAACTGCCATTCATCAAACGGAAACTGCGTCAACGTGACCTACTCCGCGGACAACGCTACGTTTGATTTAACATACCCGTTAACTATAAACAAGTGGATAGATATAGAGGACGGTATTCATAAAAACAGCATTATTAGACATGCCAATCCAACGAAAGATGAGCTAGGAGGCGTGGCCTACCTGTGATGGTGTTGTAATGGTAGGAGGCGTGGCCTACCTGTGATGGTGTTGTAATGGTAGGAGGAGGCGTGGTCTACCTGTGATGGTGTTGTAATGGTAGGAGGAGGCGTGGCCTACCTGTGATGGTGTTGTAATGGTAGGAGGCGTGGCCTACCTGTGATGGTGTTGTAATGGTAGGAGGAGGCGTGGTCTACCTGTGATGGTGTTGTAATGGTAGGAGGAGGCGTGGCCTACCTGTGATGGTGTTGTAATGGTAGGAGGCGTGGCCTACCTGTGATGGTGTTGTAATGGTAGGAGGCGTGGCCTACCTGTGATGGTGTTGTAATGGTAGGAGGAGGCGTGGCCTACCTGTGATGGTGTTGTAATGGTAGGAGGCGTGGCCTACCTGTGATGGTGTTGTAATGGTAGGAGGCGTGGCCTACCTGTGATGGTGTTGTAATGGTAGGAGGTGTGGCCTACCTGTGATGGTGTTGTAATGGTAGGAGGAGGCGTGGCCTACCTGTGATGGTGTTGTAATGGTAGGAGGCGTGGCCTACCTGTGATGGTGTTGTAATGGTAGGAGGCGTGGCCTACCTGTGATGGTGTTGTAATGGTAGGAGGCGTGGCCTACCTGTGATGGTGTTGTAATGGTAGGAGGCGTGGCCTACCTGTGATGGTGTTGTAATGGTAGGAGGCGTGGCCTACCTGTGATGGTGTTGTAATGGTAGGAGGCGTGGGTGAAGGCCTGCAGGAGGTAGGCCTTGTTCTGGAACGTGTAGTTAATCTTCCTCTCAAAGTTCTCGAAGCCGGAGATGAGGTGGGTGAGGGTTCGCTCTGCGTCCGGGTGGTCCAGCATGCAGCGGGGCGGGATCTTCAGCCAGCCGTAACGGAGGTCAAGGGTCGACGCTGCAGTTTCCAGCAGGGCTCTTCTCTCCACCGGCAACACCTGGTTTTACCACAAGCACAAAAACACACAACGTTTATGTAATGTCTCATGCTTTACTGAAATGTCAGGGCGGTTACATGCTTTACTGACATGTCAGGGCGGTTACATGCGTTACTGAAATGTCAGGGCGGTTACATGCAACTGTAACGTTAATGCTTGACATTCACTCACATCGGTGGCTAAAAATAGACGTGTGCGAACCGGGAGAATAATTCAGGAGCACATGAGTAAAGTTTGAGCAAATGAAGCTCCTCTAATATGACGAAGCATTTGCTTCAACCGCCCGTTTGCATGTTCCAGTCTCCCGTTAGCGAGAGCAACGTTAGCGTTTACACTCAGGTTATAATATCTCCCGTTAGCGAGAGCAACGTTAGCGTTTACACTCAGGTTATAATATCTCCCGTTAGCGAGAGCAACGTTAGCGTTTACACTCGGGTTATAATATCTCCCGTTAGCGAGAGCAACGTTAGCGTTTACACTCGGGTTATAATATCTCCCGTTAGCGAGAGCAACGTTAGCGTTTACACTCAGGTTATAATATCTCCCGTTAGCGAGAGCAACGTTAGCGTTTACACTCAGGTTATAATATCTCCCGTTAGCGAGAGCAACGTTAGCGCTTACACTCAGGTTATAATATCTCCCGTTAGCGAGAGCAACGTTAGCGCTTACACTCAGGTTATAATATCTCCCGTTAGCGAGAGCAACGTTAGCGCTTACACTCAGGTTAAAATATCTCCCGTTAAAGAGAGCAACGTTAGCGCTTACACTCAGGTTATATCTCCCGTTAGCGAGAGAAACGTTAGGGATTACACTCAGGTTATATCTCCGTTAGCGAGAGCAACGTTAGCGCTTACACTCAGGTTATAATATCTCCCGTTAGCGAGAGCAACGTTAGCGCTTACACTCAGGTTATCTCTCCCGTTAGCGAGAGCAACGTTAGCGCTTACACTCAGGTTATAATATCTCCCGTTAGCGAGAGCAACGTTAGCGCTTACACTCAGGTTATATCTCCGTTAGCGAGAGCAACGTTAACACTTACACTCAGGTTATATCTCCGTTAGCGAGAGCAACGTTAGCGCTTACACTCAGGTTAAAATATCTCCCGTTAGCGAGAGCAACGTTAGCGCTTACACTCAGGTTATATCTCCGTTAGCGAGAGCAACGTTAGCGCTTACACTCAGGTTATCTCTCCCGTTAGCGAGAGCAACGTTAGCGCTTACACTCAGGTTATATCTCCGTTAGCGAGAGCAACGTTAGCGCTTACACTCAGGTTATCTCTCCCGTTAGCGAGAGCAACGTTAGCGCTTACACTCAGGTTAAAATATCTCCCGTTAGCGAGAGCAACGTTAGCGCTTACTCAGGTTCTCTCTCCCGTTGGCGAGAGCAACGTTAGCGCTTACACTCAGGTTATAATATCTCCCGTTAGCGAGAGCAACGTTAACGCTTACACTCAGGTTATAATATCTCCCGTTAGCGAGAGCAATGTTAGCGCTTACACTCAGGTTAAAATATCTCCCGTTAGCGAGAGCAACGTTAGCGCTTACACTCGGGTTATATCTCCCGTTAGCGAGAGCAACGTTAGCGCTTACACTCTGGTTATAATATCTCCGTTAGCGAGAGCAACGTTAGCGCTTACACTCAGGTTAAAATAACTCCCGTTAGCGAGAGCAACGTTAGCGCTTACACTCAGGTTATAATATCTCCCGTTAGCGAGAGCAACGTTAGCGCTTACACTCAGGTTAAAGTATCTCCCGTTAGCGAGAGCAACGTTAGCGCTTACACTCAGGTTATATCTCCGTTAGCGAGAGCAACGTTAACACTTACACTCAGGTTATAATATCTCCGTTAGCGAGAGCAACATTAGCGCTTACACTCAGGTTATATCTCCTGTGGAGATAGGTCTAGCTATGCGAGACACTCGAGTGAGTGTAACAATATACTGACAGCTGACATTAATCTTTTATATTCGAGGGACCCAAACAAACAATAATCCTATATGCAAGTTCACAGAGCAGTTCATCCCCAGACACCCACTAAAGAACACTTTCACTTTAGCTCTGAAGGGAGGATGAACACAGAGTAGATGATGTCACTGAGCAGTGATTTAAGGTGAACATTCCTTGGCAACAGTTGTCTCCTTCCTTAGGTAATAGATAAGCTAAATGCATTATCCTCCAAGGCAATATTAATGAATTTAATAAGCCTCATTTGATATATTCCCGTCATAATGCATTAGAAACAGATGCCAAAAGCTAAAGGCTAAGTTACAGCAGGTTAAGAGAAAAGATACCTTCATGTCATGGTTCACAATTTACTGACTAGAGCCTAAATCTGCCAAGAATGAAAGATATAATAGTTCTGGTTCTTGATGTTTAATTGTCTCCCCAACCAAAAATATTAGAAGCGGAACGGAGATTCAATAATAATTGGATTCGATCAAATCCAAACGATACCCAAACCTACAGAAAATAACTCTTATGAACATTGTTCACTGTGCTCCTACATTTCTTCATTTAGCAGCACATGTGCTCCTTGGGAAAGAGGAGAGGCAAGCGTCAGGCTGACTATGTAGAGTTGATAACTTTGATGATAATAGTGGCAAACTGATCACTGCATTGTGGGGAGAAAACTAGGCCTGAGATTTTCTGCAGCGCTAGAAGAGCTGTGAATCTTCACTGGCCTCACATTTCGATTACGATTCAGCTGTCCACGATTCGATGATGCATCTCGATGCAGCTCAATAATATATTACATCCTCAATTTTACAATCTATATGACAGCACATGGCTACTTTTTCATCAATTAATACAAGCAGTCCGATACATTTACTTTTATTTAGAAAGTTCTTAGATCAGAGTGTCAAAATAAATGTCTTTACTAGTGTTGCATGATACACAGATACTAGAAAGGTATCTCGATAGCCAGCTGTTAAAAACGGTTCAATACTCCATTTTATTAGTATCACTATCAATACTTTTAGAATAGCCTGATGCTGTATCTTCTATGAGTCGAGTGGATGCATGACCGGAGCACTAGCTTTGCATAGTGGGCGTGGCAACAGTGTCAGCTGAACACAGACCAAGGCATAGGAATTAGGGGTGGACGGTATGGTCTAAAATTTATATCACGGTATAATTTGAAGCATAGACGGTAACGGTATATATCACGGTATCATCGTTTTCGATAAAAATTTTTATTTTATTTTATATATATATATATATATTTTTTTTTTTATAAAATATATATATTATATAATTAGACTTGTACTTGTATTATCTGCGAGACATCGCCACCACGCAACAAGCTCCACTGTCTGTGTGTACTCTAGTAGCCTCCAGCTACGGCCAGGATTCTCCGGAGCTGCACCTGGACCTATACTCGAGTAGCCTCGAGCAGAGCTACGGCCAGGATTCTCCGGCGCTGCACCTGGACCCTATTGTATTGGTATAACGTTAGCAAGCCCTCAGCTCGAATACGCATTGAATCAGTGTTATAAGACATTGATATCAGGAGCTATCTGTAGCTACTGCATATATAACGTTAATACAACGCCTCAGTGAATTATTTAGTTCAATGGGACATTTCGTTTTGAACGGTGAACTAACTTGCGTTAACGTGAGCTAACAGGTAGCATACACGTCTCTAGTACTAGACTTTGTGGAGCGTTTGTTGATGTCAGGAGCTATCGGTAGCTGGCCGACTAGATACCGTTCGGTTAGACAATGCCCCATCATGTATTAAACTAAAAGTGAATAGTTGACTGGGTCATTTTGTAACGGTAGCTAAGCTAACGTTAGCTCAGGGAGACGCTCCCGTGTCCCGTCCCACTAGACTACTAGACCCGTGTTTACATGCGTGCGGTAGGGGCTGGCACGCCCACTGCGCGAAGCCTCCTAAATAACTTTTTCCATTTCGCACATATCTATTATCTATGACTAATTCTATCTATTTTTAGGGGCAAATGCGAGTGAAATAGTCGCGCTGTGGTTACATGACGTCATTGCTATTTTAGAGCTGCACTACCGGTTACACGGTATAGTCAAAATCCATACCGTAGAGCAAATTCATACCGTTTATACCGTATACCGTTTATACCGTCCACCCCTAATAGGAATATTCACAGATATCGCCGAATGAAGTTTCTGAACGGATGTTTGGATTAAACCAAGTTGTATGCAGTGATGAACAGTCTTTCCCCAGCGGAACACAAGTTAATTAACTTTACACAGGTCGCGCTGTGCATGCTTAGCTTGCTAACGTTAAGATAGCAGGAGCCGTCTGCCAACAAAGATGTTTTTTCAACAAATGGATTCACTAAATGGATTACCATCCAAACGTTATTGAAGACTCCTGTGACCAGTAAGTAGGTACTACTTACGTCTAACTTTTACTAACCATTTTTCACCGCAGCAATTTTGCGCCAATTGTTCTACGTTATATATGTAAATGTGAGCTATGTGCCTAAAGTCACATCAACGTTAGTAGGCTATAATAATTGATTATGTTCTGTCGATGTAGATCGATGCAGAATCGTCCACGTCCGCATCGTGATGCAACTTAGAATCGAGACATGGCCACGCCCCTAAGAGCTTGTGGTCAAGGTGTGAACAAATTTAATAAAAAATAAAATGGTGCATTGATGCATCGTTTTTATCCAAAGTGCTTTACAATTTGTTTCCCACAAGCTGCCCGGGGAGGAGCAGGAATCAAACCCGGGAACCTCCGGATTACCAGACGACTGCTCTACCTTAGGGATGTTCGATATTGGCCTTTTCACCGATATCCGATATACCGATATTGTCCAACTCTTAATTTCCGATACCGATATATGCTGGCTTTCCCCCCACAAAAAAACTGAATAATTTCAGGTAATTAACATTACATATCTCTTGTCGTGGAATTAACACAACATTATGCATACTTTTGACAATAAATAAAATAAGAATTTGTTCTTACTTGCCTGGGTAAATAAAGGTTAAATAAATGTAATGTATTTTTTATTTTTTAACAGATGCCAATAATTTCCGATATTACATTTGAATGCCAATATCGGCCGATAATATCGGTAGGCCGATAATACGGGACATCCCTACGTCCAGCTCCCTCTAGAGACGCCCGCTCACCTTGAGGCCCAGGGAGCACAGGAACATCTGGGCGGCGCGCTCCCCGCAGCTGGTCAGGTAGCAGCCCAGCAGCGCCTCCACGCAGTCGGCGATGCTCTTGTCGGCGATGCACTGCTCCGTGTGCAGGTCGTAGGAGATGCTCTGCTTGCCGAGCTCCGCGCCGCAGTTCTCCTCCGAGGGGTTCCAGAAGCCCACCACGAAGTCGTCCTCCTCGCCCGCCTTGCTGGGGTCCAGGTAGCACATGGCGTCCCACGAGCTGTAATAATAATAATAATAAACTTTATTTGTAGAGCACCTTTCATACAGAAACTGCAGCTCAAAGTGCAGACATATAAAATCACAGTTTTTCACATTAGGATCCAACATCCCAACAGGCCACTGATACCCCATCTGGGGAAAAACTAACGAGCAAAGAGACAGGAAGAGAATGAATTGAAGAAAACTATGAGAAAACTGAGTTTTTCTTTTGTACACAGTTGACCAAAATCACTCCTAATCACTCATTTCTGATACTGTACTACATAAGGCTTCAGGCTATGGGTCCGTATGGATTTATTTTGTAAGCCATTCCACCTTCTGGGGAAATACTACCCCTGGACTACTAACTACTACAGAAAAACTTGAGTAACAAGTTTTTTTTTTTTTTTTTTTTTTTTTTTTTTACAACTCAAGTTCAGACCTATGTCACTCTATTACGTTAGCACTCAAATTGAATTTTTTCTGGAATCAGAAACTTCAGAATGTCATCTTTCAAAAGAGACCAGGCTCATGCATGTGCTATAAGTATAAAGTATGTTGTTTTGGTTTGCAAAGAAAGTATGCAGTCCTCAAAAATGAAAACTAAAATGGCCACTTTTGGGGGCGCAGGTTAAGAGGTTATGGTTTGATTGAGTTTTAAATAGACAATAATAAAAAGAGTAAGATAAACTAGACAGAGTAAAATAGTGCAATAGTGCAGTGCAATAAAATTGTAGAATAGAATAGATACAAAATATATTATTTATTTATTTATATATAAAATAAAATAATATATATATTTTACAGTGCAATAAAATAGTTCTGGATTACTGTTCAACAGTTCAAAGTGGTCTCTACCTTCTCTGTTTGGTCTCCACAGTTTAAAACTCGACAGTCTTCCTACCTGTAGTCGAACTCGTCCGCGGAGGACGACGAGCCCCCGCCCCCTGTCGCCTCCGAGGGGGGCGCGGGGGGCGCCGCGTGGTGCGGGGGCTTCTTGGGGGCCTTCCACTTCTTCTCGGGGGCAGGGCCGGGGGCGGAGGAGGCGGGGCCCGGGGAGGAGGAGGCGGCGGCGGGGCCGATGGAGATCTTCTTGCCGAAGGCGCCGGAGCCCATGAGCATGTTGTCGATGAACTTGATGTGCTCCTGGTAGTACTCCAGGTCCTCCTCCACGTTCACCTCCTCCTTGGGCTCCTCCTCCTCCTTGGGCTCGGGCTCCTCCTCCTCCTCCTCCTGCTCGTCGTCCGCCTCCTCGCCCGCCTCCTCCTCGTAGTCCTCCCCTGACCGCCCGTTGGCCAGGAGCTCCTCTTTGGCCTGAGCAGGACGGAGAACAGGAGACATTGTGATCCAGCTGCTGCACACTTTAGGAGAGCAAGGCGGCTCCGACATCGGCAGGGCTTCAGACAATATACATTCTTTCAGTTTAAGTTCAATTAGTTCTCAAATATTTTCGGATTATTTTTTTTTATCCCATTTTGGTACAAAAAGTTCACATTTTCTTTGCTAAAAAGTGATATATATATATATATATATATTACATATTTCCATATTACTGGAGTGGTATTTTGTAGTCGGTACAGGTAGGTATATATATATATATCCCTCAGGCAGGTTGTTTACTAAACACAGACAGCAGCTACAACTAATATTGCCCGTTTAAAAATGGCAATATGAATGTTAAAAATATGTTTTAAGAAAATGTTATAAAATGATTAGTGCCGTCAATAGATTAAAACAAATTTACTAATTAATCTCACAATTTTCTGTAATTAATCTAGATTAAAAATAGCATTTTTCTACGTAAAACCGAAGCTTGTAACAGATATTTACTTGAGTAAAATCATGGAATTCATGTAAAATCAACACAAAGAAAGTACATTTAGATTCAAAGACTATTTTAATAGCTTTCTTTGAATACAGTTTCTCAGTAAACATTGACTCAGCTAGACCTCTCTCTTATATCCGCGGCGCTAACAGAAATAAAAACAACCCAGGCCTATGTTAAAGTGCAGATTGGCTTAGAGGACGATAATGTCTTGTATGAACTACCAGTAATAGAAATCATATTAACAACAGAAATGTGTTCCATCTTCATGTCAGATGATTTTCAAAAATGTGCATGAGTCAATGCAATAAAAGAACAAGCCAATATACTGCTGAAAGTTCAGAACACTGAAGATTTTTCACTCCATAGATTAATCTAGATTAATTTATTTTAATGCTTTAAATTATTTAAATTAATCTCCAAAGTTAAGGCATTAACTTTGACAGCCCTAAAGATTACACAAAAATAAGAACCCCAAGACAGCATTGCCATTGTCAATTGGTAACCGCATATTTTCAATATCCAACTATATCCATAAGGCCTGGAACAGAAGGAAATAGAGGATCTCATACATACAGTAGTTGTGCCCAGACCCAAGTCTATATGAAACAGCTCACCTCTCCTTACTGAACTCTTTATTGTGTCATCCGTTTAGTGCTTTGGATCTTATTCATGATTTATTTTTGTTTCGCTTGTTTTCTGTGTCCCTTATTCGTATTTGATCGAGTTTTGTTTGTCATTTGTGTGTCAGCATGACGCCGCTAGAAAACAAATGTCTGTTTTCTTCCTAAAGTGTGAATGATCTCCACCTGGAGGGTCTGTCTGTCTGTCTTCTACCTGGAGGGTCTGTCTGTCTGTCTTCTACCTGGAGGGTCTGTCTGTCTGTCTTCTACCTGGAGGGTCTGTCTGTCTGTCTTCTACCTGGAGGGTCTGTCTGTCTGTCTTCTACCTGGAGGGTCTGTCTGTCTGTCTTCTACCTGGAGGGTCTGTCTGTCTGTCTTCTACCTGGAGGGTCTGTCTGTCTGTCTTTTACCTGGAGGGTCTGTCTGTCTTCTACCTGGAGGGTCTGTCTGTCTTCTACCTGGAGGGTCTGTCTGTCTGTCTTCTACCTGGAGGGTCTGTCTGTCTGTCTTCTACCTGGAGGGTCTGTCTGTCTGTCTTCTACTGGAGGGTCTGTCTGTCTGTCTTCTACCTGGAGGGTCTGTCTGTCTGTCTTCTACCTGGAGGGTCTGTCTGTCTGTCTTCTACCTGGAGGGTCTGTCTGTCTGTCTTCTACCTGCAGGGTCTGTCTGTCTGTCTGTCTTCTACCTGGAGGGTCTGTCTGTCTGTCTTCTACCTGGAGGGTCTGTCTGTCTGTCTTCTACCTGGAGGGTCTGTCTGTCTTCTACCTGGAGGGTCTGTCTGTCTTCTACCTGGAGGGTCTGTCTGTCTGTCTTCTACCTGGAGGGTCTGTCTGTCTGTCTTCTACCTGGAGGGTCTGTCTGTCTGTCTTCTACCTGGAGGGTCTGTCTGTCTGTCTTCTACCTGGAGGGTCTGTCTGTCTGTCTTCTACCTGGAGGGTCTGTCTTCTACCTGGAGGGTCTGTCTGTCTGTCTTCTACCTGGAGGGTCTGTCTGTCTGTCTTCTACCTGGAGGGTCTGTCTGTCTGTCTGTCTTCTACCTGGAGGGTCTGTCTGTCTTCTACCTGGAGGGTCTGTCTGTCTGTCTTCTACCTGGAGGGTCTGTCTGTCTGTCTTCTACCTGGAGGGTCTGTCTGTCTTCTACCTGGAGGGTCTGTCTGTCTGTCTTCTACCTGGAGGGTCTGTCTGTCTGTCTTCTACCTGGAGGGTCTGTCTGTCTGTCTTCTACCTGGAGGGTCTGTCTGTCTGTCTTCTACCTGGAGGGTCTGTCTGTCTGTCTTCTACCTGGAGGGTCTGTCTGTCTTCTACCTGGAGGGTCTGTCTGTCTTCTACCTGGAGGGTCTGTCTGTCTGTCTTCTACCTGGAGGGTCTGTCTGTCTGTCTTCTACCTGGAGGGTCTGTCTGTCTGTCTTCTACCTGGAGGGTCTGTCTGTCTGTCTTCTACCTGGAGGGTCCATCTTCTACTGATGACCAGGAGCGCTCTGCTACACTGACCTGCTCATCTGTTGGTAGGTTTCAAGCTGGTAAACGTTTGTTGATCACGGATTGGCTTTTAACATTTTGGCTTAATCATCTCATAAGATAAGTTCAAGGATCACTGGCGGTCGGACCCCATCCCCTGGTTTGACAGGCGAGGACGACCACGCGGCTGATTGATTGAAAACTTTAATGAACAGATTGCAGAAGGGGTACAGTACAGTACAGCTCAATACACACAATTGTTAACCCTTTCACTGCCACAGGACAGCCGGTTAACCCTTTCACTAGGGCTGGGCGATAAAACGATAACGATAACTATCGCGATAAATTATTTCCTCGAAATAAACATGAAACGTGGTCGCAAAGTTTCGATATATCGATTTTCCAAGCTTGGATATGAGCACACGCACTAACAACCAATCGGTGAAGGAGATGGCCGATAGAGGAAGGAGACCCGGAAGGAGGTAGGACTCGGTAAACAAGGCTGGCTATGGCTAATTAGCTTGCACGCCGCTATTTCACAGGTTACCTGCCGAGTTGGTGTGTGTTTTGAATTCTGAGGGTAACTGTTATAGTAGTGTGGGGTATACGGTGGACGTCGTTGCAATGAATTGGGCGGAACAGAGTATTTTAGGGTCATTTTTTAGTACATTGTCATGAAATACTCCGCTTGGAAACGAGGCTGGCTATGGCTAATTAGCTTGCACGCCGATATTTCACAGGTTACCTGCCGAGTTGGTGTGTGTTTTGAATTCTGAGGGTAACTGTTATAGTAGTGTGGGGTATACGGTGGACGTCGTTGCAATGAATTGGGGGGAACAGAGTATTTTAGGGTCATTTTTTAGTACATTGTCATGAAATACTCCGCTTGGAAACGGGGCTGGCTATGGCTAATTAGCTTGCACGCCGCTATTTCACAGGTTACCTGCCGAGTTGGTGTGTGTTTTGAATTCTGAGGGTAACTGTTATAGTAGTGTGGGGTATACGGTGGACGTCGTTGCAATGAATTGGGCGGAACAGAGTATTTTAGGGTCATTTTTGAGTCATGAGATACTCCGCTTGAGATACACGCTCTGCTAACGTGCGCGGACTGATGACGACATCAATTCGACTCTCGAGACATTCACAGCAGCAAAACAAGTCAGCCCGCGTATCGGCGCCGGGCATAATAAGTTAATTAAACTTGACAGACATTATATCGACGATAATTATCGATATCGAGTTATATGAAAATAATTTTATAATTTTATCGCGATAACGTTTTTGGCCATATCGCCCAGCCCTACCTTTCACTGTGACAATACAGAAGGTTAGCCCTTTACTATCACACAACCGACGGCGATGCTCCATCATTAGCATCATTAGCTCCACGGATGCGGAGCTAATGATGCTAATGATGGAGCATCGCCGTCGGTTGTGCGATAGTAAAGGGTTAACCTTCTGTCGTGTGGCAGTGAAAGGGTTAAGGGGGTGCAGACCACGCGGCAGCCCACAGACGTGTTGCCTTGGTGTAGAATTATGTTGATTTTACTGCAGTGATACTTTTTAATGAAGAAAAACTAAATATCAATAATGTTAATATGTCTGCAAGTTGCACCAAAAACTCACAATGGGATTTGTGATTCTGTTGGTGATTTCTGCTCGTTTTAAAATATGAAATAATATGTGGGTATGAAATATTCTTGACAATTGAATTATATTATTATTGAATTGCATTATATGAAAATAATTATTATATAAAAAAGCCTGGATCAGATCTTTCCCTCACATTTCTAAAGATAACTGAACTAGGCCAATACCACTGGGTTAGGATATGAAGTACATTATTACTGAATATAACGTATTAACAGATATAATGCTGAATAAGATAAGATATTCCTTTATTGATCCCCATGGGAATATATTTGTACATAGATTTGATTAGTTCTACACTCAGTACTACTTTGTATATGTTTTGTACTGTACTTGTGCTGTATAATGACAATACATTTGAATCTAATGGTATACATTAATATATAAATACAATAATTATTTATAATTATTGCTGAAGGCTGTCTGATATGGAAACACATCAATATCAAGACATTCAGGGGGACTAATTGAGTACCTCAGAATTCTATTTTTAATTTACTTTATTATCTAAAGATGGTAAGTTAGAGTGTTGTGTTCATTTATAGTTAAAGACAGTATAGGTTGAGTACTTTATTATCTAAAGATGGTAAGTTAGAGTGTTGTGTTCATTTATAGTTAAAGACAGTATAGGTTGAGTACTTTATTATCTAAAGATGGTAAGTTAGAGTGTTGTGTTCATTCATAGTTAAAGACAGTAGAGGTTGAGTACTTTATTATCTAAAGATGGTAAGTTAGAGTGTTGACTTCATTCATAGTTAAAGACAGTAGAGGTGGAGTACTTTATTATCTAAAGATGGTAAGTTAGAGTGTTGACTTCATTCATAGTTAAAGACAGTAGAGGTGGAGTACTTTATAATCTAAAGATGGTAAGTTAGAGTGTTGACTTCATTCATAGTTAAAGACATTAGAGGGTACTTTCTGGTGATATATCACATTCACAAGTGATTTGGATTGATTTTACTGTATAACTGCAAATACATGGGCCATCCTAAAAAATGTCAAAACTGACTTATATGGTTTGTCAAGGGTTCAACTGACACCAAAATATCTGCTGTTCATGTTATGTCATGTTAGAATGTTAGTTAGTGATGTTCGTCATACCAGACTACATTGACACAGTATCAAAATAAAAAAAATAAAAATTAAAATGACACTCAAATGTTCCATAAATAATTTGGTAAGAAATCTCAATTTAATATTTTAATAATATTATAATAAATTTAGACAACATTAGGACTGTCATGTTTTAGCATGTACAATAGTGCTGTACACATTAATATAATTACTGCATATATATATATATATCTGAATATACACCTGCATATAACCCATAAAGTCTGCATGATGGCATGTACAATAATGCTGTATATACATATTTATTCTTACCATATTTAAGTAATTATATTAAGTTAATAATATTATAATTAATTTAGACAACATTAGGACTGTGGAATAAATTTTTTTAATCGAATTACGATTTTGGCTTCAACGATTATGAAATAAGATGGTCATGTTTTTAAACCAGGTCATGTTTTTGTTTTCCCAGTTGAATTATATTTAAAGTTTATGGAAATTCACTGTTAAAAATACATTTGAATTTCTTTTTTAAGTTCAATAAATGCACGACATTGAGTAATAACGTTTAAGCGCCCTTGGGTTTCTTGAAAGGCGCTATATAAATCCAAGCTATTATTATTATTATTATAATTATTATTATTATTATTATTATTATTATTATTATTATTAAATAATCATGATCTCAAAATTGACCAAAATAATGTCATCATCAGGCTAAATATCAGAAAAAGCCCAAAACACGATGATCACAGTTAGACAGTACAGTAGTGATATGTTGCTCCTACCATAGCTGGTGTCAGTACAGTAGACAGTACAGTAGTGATATGTTGCTCCTACCATAGCTGGTCTCCAACAGGAACTACTTGACCTCATATCGACTCAAATCAATCAAATCTATTAGAATAGAAACTCGACAACAAATCACAGAGCGGTCCAGATATCCGTAAACCTGTATTCATTTGACTGGAGATGCCAAACAGAACGTGATGTTTTCCTCCCGGCCAGCCGGCCGGCCGTGAAGGTTCCTGTCCAGAAGCAGAGGAATGAGGAGGAGCTGCAGGGGAAGAGGACCTGCGCCCTCTGGTGGCCGAGACCAGATACTGCACACACACTGAACTCCAGCTGGATATTCAAGGTGGCGCATGATGATGATTCTACTGTTCATTATTCATTCAACTACACAGGGAACAGGTCATCTCCCTGAACTCTGTACAACGATGACCCCATGCCCTCTGAACTCTGTTACCACGATGACCCCTGAACTCCACTGCCTACACCCTAGGCTACGCTAGCCATACTGTATGCACTTTGAACTCTGTTGCCTATACTCAGTTTAAACCTACCTACTGCTTTCACTGTCCACAACTGCCAGACACTGTGGTCATAACTACCTACCTCTATAGTCTACCCATATTACTCTACTACATCAATCCAATTATCAATGATCCAATAGGATCGATGCAACGTAAAAAGATAGCTCCGGCAGCGTGATCAAAGATCAAAGATCAAAGATAATCATGCGAGATGTATGTTTACATTTAGTCAGCTGACGCTTTGTGGTGGAATTTCGAATGAAGGACCAATTCAGCGCCATCCACACTGACCTCATCTGAATCCCATCAATCTACCTCATCTAGTTTAAGTTAAAGTTTATTTATTTTTTATTTTTACCCAAGGACAGTGCACATTAATCAACATCTTCAGTTTCCACATCAATGTAAATGTGCCAGAGTTAGCTAAGGAGCTAGTTTTCATCTGTAGTCCCTGCCTAACATCATGCATGTCTTTATGGTGTTGGAGGAAACCAGAGTCCCTGGAGGAAACCCACACGAACACACAGGGAGAACATGCAAACTCCACACAGAAAGGCCTCCTGCTGGGGTTCGAACCCGGGACCTTCTTGCTGTGAGGCAGCAGTGCTAACCACTGTGAACCCAGGACCTTCTTGCTGTGAGGCAGCAGGGCTAACCACTGTGAACCCAGGACCTTCTTGCTGTGAGGCAGCAGGGCTAACCACTGTGCCACCGTGCCCTGAATCCCCATGAATCTACCTCACCTGAATCCCATGAATCTACCTCATCTGAATCTAATCAATCTACCTCATCTGAATCTAATCAATCTACCTCATCTGAATCTAATCAATCTACCTCATCTGAATCCCACTAATCTAGTCCACCATCATCACTGACCTCATCTGAATCCCACTAATCTAGTCCATCATCACCACTGACCTCATCTGAATCCCACTAATCTAGTCCATCATCACCACTGACCTCATCTGAATCCCACTAATCTAGTCCACCATCATCACTGACCTCATCTGAATCCCACTAATCTAGTCCATCATCACCACAGACCTCATCTGAATCCCACTAATCTAGTCCACCATCATCACTGACCTCATCTGAATCCCACTAATCTAGTCCACCATCATCACTGACCTCATCTGAATCCCACTAATCTAGTCCACCACCACCACTGACCTCATCTGAATCCCACTAATCTAGTCCACCATCAGCACCACTGACCTCATCTGAATCCCACTAATCTAGTCCACCACCACCACTGACCTCATCTGAATCCCACTAATCTAGTCCATCATCACCACTGACCTCATCTGAATCCCACTAATCTAGTCCACCATCAGCACCACTGACCTCATCTGAATCCCACTTGTCGGTGAGGCTCTTGTCCTGGTTGACCACGTAGCCGGGGGGCAGCCAGTTGACCGGGGGGTCGAAGATGGACACCACCATCCTGCTGGGCAGGCCCTTCTTCTTGCCCAGACGGTACAGGTTGCAGTTGCTCACCTGAAAACACATCCAGGTTCAAAGATCATCACACGATACTTAGACACATTTTCTCACTTCACAATATGCACCACAATGTTTTTCTCTTTGCATTTATGTGGCTATATTACAAACCAAACGACTATATTACAAACCAAACGACAGAACGAAACAAACGACAGAACAAACCAAACGACAGAACAAAACAAACGACAGAACAAAACAAACGACAGAACGAAACAAACGACAGAACGAAACAAACGACAGAACAAACCAAACGACAGAACGAAACAAACGACAGAACGAACCAAACGACAGAACGAACCAAACGACAGAACGAACCAAACGACAGAACGAAACAAACGACAGAACGAAACAAACGACAGAACGAACCAAACGACAGAACGAACCAAACGACAGAACGAACCAAACGACAGAACAAACCAAACGACAGAACAAACCAAACGACAGAACAAACCAAACGACAGAACGAACCAAACGACAGAACGAAACAAACGACAGAACAAACCAAACGACAGAACGAAACAAACGACAGAACGAAACAAACGACAGAACGAACCAAACGACAGAACAAAACAAACCAAAGGGCTCGACAGTGCGGCTAACAGCAGCAAGTGCTTGGATGTTTGGTTGGTGCTTCACAAAAAAGATGGAATACAGCTAGGGCTGGGCGATATGGCCTAAATATGATATCACGATATTTTCTGACCTTTCGGCGATACACGATACGCATCACGATGTTTTTCTTTTTTTCCCCAAACAATTCATTATGAGGCTTACCAAGACAGTATTTGAGTTTGCAAGCTAACATTAAAGACAAAATAAAATACCCATGCATTTAGCATTTTTATATTATATATTAGATTTTGATTATTGGATTATTAGATTATATATTGCATATATTTAGCAATGAGATATTATATGATTTAGATATGAAATATGATGAATTGAAAATGGGGGACCCTGATGTAAACAAGACGAAAGTCTTTCGCTGGTCTGCATCCCCTTAACAATTGTATGTATTGAGCTGTACTGTACCCATTCTGCAATATGTTAATAAAGTTTTAAATCAATCAATAGGATTTTAGCATTTTTATGAAACTACTGTATATTTGTATGTCTCTAAATGTTTTGATGAATTGAAAATGGAGGACCCTTATGTAAAAAAGCCGAAAGTCTTTTTCTGGTCTTCATCCTCCAGTCAGTCCACTGTTGTTGTATTGAGCTGTACTGTATTGTACCCATTCTGCAATCGTTAATAACGTTCATTCATTCAATCATTCAGCCGGCAACATAATAATTTTGATTGACAGTCGAGTCTGCCAATTACGTCACACCGCTTGTACCCGCCCTGCTGTTCTTAGCACCAATCGGCAAGCAGCGCTATTCTTTTTTTACTTCCTGAATGCCCTCCTTGATTTTAACGAGAGCTCAGCTCAACGACAACAACAACAGCTCACCGCAGCCGACGAGTGATTACTAGCGCACCGCAGCATGACAACGAGGCATAATGATTTTACTGCAACAAATGTTATAATAAAAGCCTTTCCATACATCTGTCTGATTGAAAACTTTATTAACAGACCGCAGAATGGGCACGCACAACTCGGCACGGACTGAGATATGAACAGTAACGCTTGATATCTATGTCGTCATCGGACGTTGCTATGTTTGGGTAAATACGCTGATGTGTAACTATATAACGTGTAACTATATAATGTTGATGCCACAAAACGAATGCCTTTGTTAATCATAAGTACTAACTAACTTTGATGCAGTAGTGTGTGTGTGGGAGCGGCGTTGTTCAAAAGTTTGAACGGGGTGGACCAGATTGACGCGACACAATCCTCTTGGGCAAAACATCACGATATCCACGATACGTTAAAAAAGTGTATCGTTAATGAACTGTACCCGATATTTATATAATATCGTCATATCGCCCAGCCCTAAATACAGCAAAACACAATACCTGTGTAGTATTGTAGTGTAGTTTTGTCCAAATAACAAGGAAGCTCCTCCAATATCACAAAGCATTTGCTTCAACCCTCTGTGCATCGTTTGCGTGTTCTGGTCTCTCGTTAGTAGTGGTAGCAACATTAGCACTTACAAATGGACGGCATTTATGTATTTATATAGCACTTTTCTTTATCCAAAGCACTTTACAAACTTATGCCTCACATTCACTCAAGACAAGACAGCGGAGGCGACCATGCAAGGTGCCAACCTGCTCATCGGGAGCAGTTAGGGGTCAAGCATCTTGCTCGAGGACACTTGGGACACGCTATCACCAGGAGAGGCTGGAGCTTACACTACGTTATAATATCTCCTGTGGAGAGAGGTCTAGCTATGCGAGACACTCGAGTGTAACAATATACTGACAGCTGACATTCATCTTTTATATTCGAGGGAACCAAACAAACAATAATCCTAGATGCAAGTTCACAGAGCAGTTCCTCCCCAGACACCCACTAAAGAACACTTTCACGTTAGCTCTGAAGGGAGGATGAACACAGAGAGTAGATGAGCAGTGAGTCACTGAGCAGTGATTTAAGGTGAACATTCCTTGGCAACAGTTGTCTCCTTCCTTTGGTAATAGATAAGCAAAATGCATTATCCTCCAAGACAATATTAATGAATTTAATAAGCCTCCTTTGATATATTCATGTCATAATGCATCAGATATATGCATACCTTCATGTCATGGTTCACAATTCACTGACTAGAGGCTAAATCTGACAAGAATGAAAGATGGAATAGTTCTGGTTCTTGGCGTTTAATTTTCTCCCTCACCGAAAATATTAGATTCAGAACAGAGAAGAACCGGATTCGATATTCGATGAGCAGAACCAGAAGCCATCAAATCCAAACGATCCGAAATCTACTGAAAAAACTATCTGTGCAAAAAAAAATTGGAACAAATTACCTGCCGTCATCAGGGGTGCCTGCTCTGTCGAAGCTTTTAAATTCCTGCTTAAGACTCATCTTTTCTCTCTCTCCTTCAACCTACCCTGATCTCACCTGGTCGGGGACTGACCTTTAGATTAATCTGTCTAGTTTAGTTAGGGTACAGGGTACTACAGGGTAGGGGTGGACGGTATAAACGGTATAAACGGTATCAATTTGCTCTACGGTATGGATTTTGACTATACCTTGTAACCGGTAGAGCAGCTCTAAAATAGCAATGACGTCATGTAACCACAGCGCAACTATTTCACTCGTATTTGCCCCTAAAAATAGATAGAATTAGTTATAGATAATAGATATGTGCGAACTGGAAAAAGTTATTTAGGAGCACAGAGGCTTCGCGCAGTGGGCGTGTCAACACGCAATTGTCATTTCATAATAAACACAGAAGCGAACTAGCTCTTCAGCCCTGTGTTGCACACAGCTGTGTGACTTCTCTCGCGAGTCGCGCAGTTTCTATGTGTAATGTAAACTCTGCGACGAGTCCAATGGTCTAACATGCTTTGCATCCTGGAATGCACACGTTGCGCTAAAACCTTATGTAATGTTAACTGTCGATGTGCTGGAGCCTCGGCAAGCTAACGTTAGCTTGCTCCAGCAGCTTGTCGATGTGCTGGAGCCTCGGCAAGCTAACGGTAGCTGGCTCCAGCAGCTTGTCGATGTGCTGGAGCCTCGGCAAGCTAACGTTAGCTTGCTCCAGCAGCTTGTCGATGTGCTGGAGCCTCGGCAAGCTAACGTTAGCTTGCTCCAGCAGCTTGTCGATGTGCTGGAGCCTCGGCAAGCTAACGGTAGCTGGCTCCAGCAGCTTGTCGATGTGCTGGAGCCTCGGCAAGCTAACGTTAGCTTGCTCCAGCAGCTTGTCGATGTGCTGGAGCCTCGGCAAGCTAACGGTAGCTGGCTCCAGCAGCTTGTTGATGTGCTGGAGCCTCTGCAAGCTAACGGTAGCTGGCTCCAGCAGCTTGTCGATGTGCTGGAGCCTCGGCAAGCTAACGTTAGCTTGCTCCAGCAGCTTGTCGATGTGCTGGAGCCTCTGCAAGCTAACGGTAGCTGGCTCCAGCAGCTTGTCGATGTGCTGGAGCCTCGGCAAGCTAACGTTAGCTGGCTACACTAGCAGCCCCCTCCCTCCCTCTCTCTGCTAACAATCCTGATTCGATTCTTGAACCTATTTAATTAAAAAGGAAGATATTGATGGACATTAGCTATAGTATAGCTCAGCAGCTGTAACAGAATAACAGCTGCCATACCAGTGTTTTACCCCTTCAGAAGCATTTATATAGACATTTTAAGATAAGTTAATATACCGTGATACGTATATACCGTTACAGTCTATGCTTCAAATTATACCGTGATATACATTTTAGACCATACCGTCCAGCCCTACTACAGGGTACTACATGGCACTACAGGGTACTACATGGTACTATATGGTACTACATAGCACTACAGGGTACTACATGGTACTACAGGGCACTACATGGCACTACAGGGTACTACATGTCTGCTCTTTTGCAGCATCACAAACATGGGAACTCTCTAACTCCTCCCCCCCCCCCCCATCTCTCTGAGTGCCCGTCTCCTAGCGCTGACTAAGGTGATGGATGCCTGGGGGTCTTGGCCAAGATTGCAGTGACTGCTCTACATGCACCACCGAGGCCTTGGATCAGTTACTTACCGTCGTCTGTCCGTGGTCCTGTCAACTGATTAACAGTATTAACAGACTGTTAAGAGATACCCTGATGTATTCCCGACAGTGTGAGTGTCAGACTCACCTTCTTGCTGCGCATGTACGAGAGGCGTCCCTCGTGGGCGTCAGGGTAGGTGCAGAACAGGTAGGTGGTGATGGCGTGCTTCAGGAACGAGTCTCCCAGCATCTCCAGGCGTTCCAGGTTGAAGCCGTCGCTGGCATTGGACAGGGTCAGGGCCTGCAGGATGAGCCCCGGGTTGGGCCCCAGGCTCTTGAGGATCTCTGAAGGTACGGTGGACAGGGACAGGGCCTGCAGGATGAGCCCCAGGCTCTTGGGGGTCTCTGAAGGTGCGGAGGTGGACAGGGGCAGGGCCTGCAGGATGAGCCCCGGCTTGGGCCCCACGCTCTTGGGGGTCTCTGAAGGTGCGGAGGTGGACAGGGGCAGGGCCTGCAGGATGAGCCCCGGGTTGGATCCCAGGCTCTTGGGGGTCTCTGAAGGTGCATTGGACAGGGTCAGGGCCTGCAGGAGGAGCCCCGGGTTGGGCCCCAGGCTCTCTGGGGTCTCTGAAGGTGCGTTGGACAGGGGCAGGGCCTGCAAGAGGAGCCCCGGGTTGGGCCCCAGGCTCTTGGGGGTCTCTGAAGGTGCATTGGACAGGGTCAGGGCCTGCAGGTTGGGCCCCAGGCTCTCTGGGGTCTCTGAAGGTGCGTTGGACAGGGGCAGGGCCTGCAGGATGAGCCCCGGGTTGGGCCCCAGGCTCTTGAGGGTCTCTGAAGGTGCGGTGGACAGGGGCAGGGCCTGCAAGATGAGCGCCGGGTTGGGCCCCAGGCTCTCGGGGGTCTCTGAAGGTGCATTGGACAGGGTCAGGGCCTGCAGGTTGGGCCCCAGGCTCTCGGGGGTCTCTGAAGGTGCGGTGGGAGCGGCGGTGCCGCGCGGTGAGGTAGGTTTATTCGCGTGGTCCGAGGTCCTCCCTGCTGTACACTGGTGGCCAGGCCGGGGCCCCTGGCTCCTGGAGCTCACAGGGTTAGGAGCGGGAGCTGAGGTAGTGATGTGTTCGGGGCTCTCCGGCCGGGCCGAGCCGGGCGGGGAGCGTTGGCAGTTGTGGCGTCGGTGAAGGTGCTCATCTGCGTCGGCGGCCGGCGCGGTGCCGTTGGTGAGGCTCCCGGCGCAGGTGGCATCTCCGGGCGGAGGGCCCACGAGGGGCCCCTGGGGCTCTGGTCCGGGCGGAGGGTCCACGAGGGGCTCCGGGGGTTCTGGGCCGGGCGGAGGGTCCACAAGGGGCTCCGGGACGGGCGGAGGGTCCACGAGGGGCCCCCGGGGCTCCGGGCCGTCCTGTGCAGAGGAGAAGGTAGAGGAGGCTACGGTCTCTTGGTGTTTGCAGTCATCATCCTCCGCATCCTCCTCCTCCTCCTCTTCCTCCTCCTCCTCGGTGCAGGAGATGAAGGACTTGCTGTCGATGGACCTCTTCCACCCAAAGTCCAGGTTTGGATACCTGGGACGGAGACGACAACCATTACTTTTACTAGGTTTACAAAGATCAAAGTGTCCATGTAGTGAGGACTGGTGACGCAGAACAGGTACAGCTTATAGCAGCAACACAAATGCCTTCAATCAGGGGAAGCCAAGGAGAATAAACATGAATAATCACGCCGTTTAGGGTATCCTTATACATACTGCACCTGTGTATACTGTATACTTTACCTACTCATAGTATACATTTAGATTCTAGTGTTTATTATAACCATATTTAGTGTAATTGTGACGTACATGGGTACGTGGGTTGGTCATTACCATTATTACTGTATTTATGACACCATCTGAACATCAGGTTAGTATATGTGTGATGTTGTGTCATCTCCTAATCACTGTTTCTGTTCCACAGATGCCACTCATCTCCCTGATTGGATTGGTTGCGCCTGATTGGTGCACCTTCGGACAGGCAGTGGAGATGGGTGGTTAATAGAGTGGGAGGTGACACATCGGGGCGCCTCATTCTGTCAATTGCCAGTGACCAGAGTGGAGTGGGGTTGCCATTGTTTTCCACTGTTGTGTGGGATTATTATTGTGCTTATTTACCCCTTTTGGTGGACCAAGTACTGTGTCTTAATATATATATATTGTTGGCCCATGTGCCACTTCTCTAACTGAGTGAGTATCCTCTTGTTGGCCTTTGTGCCTGTTTCCACTGAGTGTGGAGTGATACTTTACTGCCCTTTTGCTATTGTTCCCTTCAAGTGGAACTGTATATATATATGTATTTGTAAACTGTATGCCATTGCCACTTTGTGTGGACTTGTACCTTTGGTACGTTCTGGCTGGTTGGGTAGTGTCGGTGGACGCTAATCTAGTTTGTTTATTTATTCTTACCTTGTTTGTTCTCCCCTTACCTTTTCCCTTTGTGTGTGTTCTGGGTTTAAATCCCCTCTAAAATAAACATAATTTTCCCTTTGGGGAAAGCAGTGGGTTTCAAGTCCCGCTACAATAAATATTATTTACCATTTGAAAACGTCTTTGTTTATTACCTACCTGCCCAGGACTGTTTTGAAAGCATTTACTGAGAGAGGCTGTTTTTTGGTTCATGTGCAGCCGGCTCCAGTTACTATTTTGTGTGGTCATCAGACCTTTGTACATGACATGGGGGCTCGTTAGTTTGCACAATTGTATAGTTCCTTGTTGTTATGCGACATGTGGACTTGTCGATTGGGGCGTGTCAGGTAGGTTGCGTTTTTTCATTTGGTAAGTTATATTATTATATATCCGTATTTCCGTGCTGCACACTTGACTGTTGTAAACCGTTGTTGTAAGTTATGCTCTTAACCATTCTATTTTTTTCCACATAGGTAAAGGGTGGATCACCTGCTTGGTTAGGGGGGCACGCGTCGTCTATTCCGGTGGAGCGCGCAATGAAATCGGTCAGCGACTGAAGATATGTGTAGTCCTCATTCCGCTAGGGAAGTAGTTTAGACGGGGTAGTTAGTGTTACCCAGGTGATCCTAGTTAGGTGGTTAGAACCGACATTTATTGTTTTCATGAATGTTAGATGTGGATATTAAATCGAATTGGTCAGGTTGTCATTACTGCATAATGTGACTGTTGAGTGTTGCACAGGGACATTATTGAGTACTATAGGTGAGTGGCTATTTTGTAGGGCTTATTGAAGTCTGATTTGTTGTAGTATTGTGGGTAGTATTGTGTGTTGCTACGGCAGTATACTTTCTTTCATAACTGTATACAGAGTGCAGAGTGCAGTGTGCAGAGTATAGATTTTTCATGAGTAGAGCTATGGAGGTTTGTGATCAGGATGTTGGTGTGTCGGATCCTGAGAGTGTTGACTCTGCACTAGGTTCAGACCATGGTTCTACTGCTTCTTCTGGTGAATTGAGCGCACGCTTTAAGCTGCGTTTATTCCGTCTCCAGATGGAGGAGAGGGAAAGAGACAGAGAAGAGAGAAGGGAGGTGAGAGATAAGGAGGAGAGAGACAGGCTGGAGAGAAAGGAGGTGGCTGATAGGGAATTTCAATTGGCAATGAGGAAACTGGAGTTGGAGTGTGGTGACGCTAGACGTAGCACCACTTCCTCTCCAGTACTTTCCGACCCCCAGGCACCCTTTGATATTAGCCAGCATATGTCCTTGGTTCCCCCCTTTCATGAGTCTAGAGTGGAGGTGTTCTTTTCTGCGTTTGAACGCATCGCGCAGGCTCTGTGTTGGCCAGTGGTCATGTGGGCAGTTATGTTGCAATGCAGGCTCACAGGGAAGGCACAAGAAGCGCATGCCGTGTTGTCATTTGATGACGGCTTAAACTATGAGTGTGTGAAAAGCGCTGTCTTGCGTGAGTACGAACTGGTACCAGAAGCATACAGGCAGCATTTTCGCAACCGCCGAAAGTCTCCTTCCCAAACCCATGTTGATTTCTCCCGGGAGGAGAGACTTAATTTTGATCGGTGGTGTTCTGCGTGTGAGGTAAAAGACTTTGCATCATTGAGTGAATTGGTACTTATGGAGCAGTTCAAAGCCACCCTGCCAGACCAGACTGTGCTATATTTACATGGGCAGGGGGTGTCAACACTCCGACAGGCTGCGATTTTGGCAGATGAGTTTGAATGGTCACACAAACGTGTTTCTGTACGTCCTAATGTATGTGGTGGAGGTGGCTCATTCACTCCTCGTGAGTCAGCGTTCCAGCCACGCTCACCGCCGTCTAAGAGAGCGGTGGTGTGTAATTATTGTAAAAAGACGGGCCATATGGTAAAAAGATGTCATATGCTGAGGAAGCGACAGGAGAAAAAAGGGTCAGCCCAGAAACCAAAAGGTGTGGGGGTTGATTTTATCATGGGGAACGATATCGCTGGGGAGAGGGTGATCCCTGTGTTGGAGGTTGAAAGCGCTCCATTGACTGACTTGTGTTGTGATGAATTGATTAATAATCACCCCAATGTTTTTTCTACTTGTGTTGTCACCAAGGCACAGGAGAGGAAGCAAACTCAAGCTTTGACGTTGAGTGACTCTGTCTGTGGCGAGGCTCTCGCTGAGGACAGGGGGGGGCCATCTATTGGCAAGATGGAAAAGGTTGCTGTAAGTAGCGTTCAGGGGGAGCTGGTAATTCCCGAGGTTGCTGACGTACCATTGCCACTGGGACGTCAAGCATTGATCACTACTCAGCACAATGATTCCTCCCTACCAAGCTGGTTGGCGGCAGTGGCCAGAGTTGCTGTTAGTAGAAACCCGGCCTGTGTGATAGAGGAGGGGGAATTAGTGTTCCGGCCATTACCAAAGTTCTAATTTGAGTGACACCATTTTGGGTCCTGTTGATGTTATTTTTACTGACACCATTTTGGATCCTGATCGTGTTATTTTTGTGACGCCATTTTGAAAGGAGATGGGCGCTGTGATGGTGCCAGGGACATGTGCTGATTTTTGTTTCCCCGTTTGCTGTTCTGTTAAGCGCGATGATTTGTTCTTTATTTTTTTCCCAGGAAAAGTTTCCAGTTTGTTGTCTCCTGTTGACGGGTCGGTATCGGTGGAGCGGCCTGTCAAAGTAGAGGTTGTTGTTGTTGTTTCTGTTCTCCCTGGTATGTGGTACTAATCTGATGTTGGGTAATAAGTAATAATGTTTTGCTAACCCTACAGGTTCGCTCTTATGGGGGAGGTGTGACGTACATGGGTACGTGGGTTGGTCATTACCATTATTACTGTATTTATGACACCATCTGAACATCAGGTTAGTATATGTGTGTGTTGTGTTTTGTATGTGTGATGTTGTGTCATCTCCTAATCACTGTTTCTGTTCCACAGATGCCACTCATCTCCCTGATTGGATTGGTTGCGCCTGATTGGTGCACCTTCAGACAGGCAGTGGAGATGGGTGGTTAATAGAGTGGGAGGTGACACACATCGGGGCGCCTCATTCTGTCAATTGCCAGTGACCAGAGTGGAGTGGGGTTGCCATTGTTTTCCACTGTTGTGTGGGATTATTATTGTGCTTATTTACCCCTTTTGGTGGACCAAGTACTGTGTCTTAATATATATATATATTGTTGGCCTATGTGCCACTTCTCTAACTGAGTGAGTATCCTCTTGTTGGCCTTTGTGCCTGTTTCCACTGAGTGTGGAGTGATACTTTACTGCCCTTTTGCTATTGTTCCCTTCAAGTGGAACTGTATATATATATGTATTTGTAAACTGTATGCCATTGCCACTTTGTGTGGACTTGTACCTTTGGTACGTTCTGGCTGGTTGGGTAGTGTCGGTGGACGCTAATCTAGTTTGTTTATTTATTCTTACCTTGTTTGTTCTCCCCTTACCTTTTCCCTTTGTGTGTGTTCTGGGTTTAAATCCCCTCTAAAATAAACATCATTTTCCCTTTGGGGAAAGCAGTGGGTTTCAAGTCCCGCTACAATAAATATTATTTACCATTTGAAAACGTCTTTGTTTATTACCTACCTGCCCGGGACTGTTTTGAAAGCATTTACTGAGAGAGGCTGTTTTTTGGTTCATGTGCAGCCGGCTCCAGTTACTATTTTGTGTGGTCATCAGACCTTTGTACATGACATGGGGGCTCGTTAGTTTGCACAATTGTATAGTTCCTTGTTGTTATGTGACATGTGGACTTGTCGATTGGGGCGTGTCAGGTAGGTTGCGTTTTTTCATTTGGTAAGTTATATTATTATATATCCGTATTTCCGTGCTGCACACTTGACTGTTGTAAACCGTTGTTGTAAGTTATGCTCTTAACCATTCTATTTTTTTCCACATAGGTAAAGGGTGGATCACCTGCTTGGTTAGGGGGAGGGGGGCACGCGTCGTCTATTCCGGTGGAGCGCGCAATGAAATCGGTAAGCGACTGAAGATATGTGTAGTCCTCATTCCGCTAGGGAAGTAGTTTAGACGGGGTAGTTAGTGTTACCCAGGTGATCCTAGTTAGGTGGTTAGAACCGACATTTATTGTTTTCATGAATGTTAGATGTGGATATTAAATCGAATTGGTCAGGTTGTCATACTGCATAATGTGGCTGTTGAGTGTTGCACAGGGACATTATTGAGTACTATAGGTGAGTGGCTATTTTGTAGGGCTTATTGAAGTCTGATTTGTTGTAGTATTGTGGGTAGTATTGTGTGTTGCTACGGCAGTATACTTTCTTTCATAACTGTATACAGAGTGCAGAGTGCAGTGTGCAGAGTATAGATTTTTCATGAGTAGAGCTATGGAGGTTTGTGATCAGGATGTTGGTGTGTCGGATCCTGAGTGTTGACAAACCCATGTTGATTTCTCCCGGGAGGAGAGACTTAATTTTGATCGGTGGTGTTCTGCGTGTGAGGTAAAAGACTTTGCATCATTGAGTGAATTGGTACTTATGGAGCAGTTCAAAGCCACCCTGCCAGACCAGACTGTGCTCTATTTACATGGGCAGGGGGTGTCAACACTCAGACAGGCTGCGATTTTGGCAGATGAGTTTGAATGGTCACACAAACGTGTTTCTGTACGTCCTAATGTATGTGGTGGAGGTGGCTCATTCACTCCTCGTGAGTCAGCGTTCCAGCCACGCTCACCGCCGTCTAAGACAGGGGTTCCCAAACTTTTCAGGCCGGGGCCCAGAAAATAAGGCGTCAGAGAGCCGCGGCCCAATGCACATCGTCTGGCCTTTTTTTTTTTTTTTTTTGCCAGGCGACCGATTTTTTAAGCCAAATATCACTTCAATCCTATTAAGTTAGTTCAAGTTAGTTATTCATTTATATGTGCTATTTATGAGAGGGCTAACTTGTTGCAAAATAATAATGATAATAATAATAGCCTCATTAAAATACTATTGTTGCTTCGGTTGTTCTCAGCATTTTATGTGCATAATCTGTTATTTAGTTTGAAATGTTCGTTGAAATAAGTTGATTTTTCGTTTTTGTTTATTTATTAAGTTAATATAAAACCATATAGTCACATTTTAGAATACAATAGAATAGAATTTTAGAATACAACTAGAAACACTGTCCTGGCCTGCTTCTAAGTTCAGTGACCTGACAAAAAAATTTTAAATAAAAAAATAAAAAATAAAAATAAAAAAAATGTTTTTTTTTTTTTTTTTTTTTTTTTTTAATCATCTCGCGGCCCATCCGTGGCTGCTCGCGGCCCACCTTTGGGTCGCGACCCCGACTTTGGGAACCACTGGTCTAAGAGACCGGTGGTGTGTAATTATTGTAAAAAGACGGGCCATATGGTAAAAAGATGTCGCTTCAAAAAAAGGGTCAGCCCAGAAACCAAAAGGTGTGGGGGTTGATTTTATCATGGGGAATGATATCGCTGGGGAGAGGGTGATCCCTGTGTTGGAGGTTGAAAGCGCTCCATTGACTGACTTGTGTTGTGATGAATTGATTAATAATCACCCCAATGTTTTTTCTACTTGTGTTGTCACCAAGGCACAGGAGAGGAAGCAAACTCAAGCTTTGACGTTGAGTGACTGTCTGTGGCGAGGCTCTCGCTGAGGACAGGGGGGGGCCATCTATTGGCGAGATGGAAAAGGTTGCTGTAAGTAGCGTTCAGGGGGAGCTGGTAATTCCCGAGGTTGCTGACGTACCATTGCCACTGGGACGTCAAGCATTGATCACTACTCAGCACAATGATTCCTCCCTACCAAGCTGGTTGGCGGCAGTGGCCAGAGTTGCTGTTAGTAGGAACCCGGCCTGTGTGATAGAGGAGGGGGAATTAGTGTTCCGGCCATTACCAAAGTTCTAATTTGAGTGACACCATTTTGGGTCCTGTTGATGTTATTTTTACTGACACCATTTTGGATCCTGATCATGTTATTTTTGTGACGCCATTTTGAAAGGAGATGGGCGCTGTGATGGTGCCAGGGACATGTGCTGATTTTTGTTTCCCTGTTTGCTGTTCTGTTAAGCGCGATGATTTGTTCTTTATTTTTTTCCCAGGAAAGGTTTCCAGTTTGTTGTCTCCTGTTGACAGGTCGGTATCGGTGGAGCGGCCTGTCAAAGTAGAGGTTGTTGTTGTTTCTGTTCTCCCTGGTATGTGGTACTAATCTGATGTTGGGTAATAAGTAATAATGTTTTGCTAACCCTACAGGTTCGCTCTTATGGGGGAGGTGTGACGTACATGGGTACGTGGGTTGGTCATTACCATTATTACTGTATTTATGACACCATCTGAACATCAGGTTAGTATATGTGTGTGTTGTGTTTTGTATGTGTGATGTTGTGTCATCTCCTAATCACTGTTTCTGTTCCACAGATGCCACTCATCTCCCTGATTGGATTGGTTGCGCCTGATTGGTGCACCTTCGGACAGGCAGTGGAGATGGGTGGTTAATAGAGTGGGAGGTGACACACATCGGGCGCCTCATTCTGTCAATTGCCAGTGACCAGAGTGGAGTGGGGTTGCCATTGTTTTCCACTGTTGTGTGGGATTATTATTGTGCTTATTTACCCCTTTTGGTGGACCAAGTACTGTGTCTTAATATATATATATTGTTGGCCTATGTGCCACTTCTCTAACTGAGTGAGTATCCTCTTGTTGGCCTTTGTGCCTGTTTCCACTGAGTGTGGAGTGATACTTTACTGCCCTTTTGCTATTGTTCCCTTCAAGTGGAACTGTATATATATATATGTATTTGTAAACTGTATGCCATTGCCACTTTGTGTGGACTTGTACCTTTGGTACGTTCTGGCTGGTTGGGTAGTGTCGGTGGACGCTAATCTAGTTTGTTTATTTATTCTTACCTTGTTTGTTCTCCCCTTACCTTTTCCCTTTGTGTGTTCTGGGTTTAAATCCCCTCTAAAATAAACATAATTTTCCCTTTGGGGAAAGCAGTGGGTTTCAAGTCCCGCTACAATAAATATTATTTACCATTTGAAAACGTCTTTGTTTATTACCTACCTGCCCGGGACTGTTTTGAAAGCATTTACTGAGAGAGGCTGTTTTTTGTTCATGTGCAGCCAGCTCCAGTTACTATTTTGTGTGGTCATCAGACCTTTGTACATGACAGTAATGTATCCGTCTACCATGTACCTGACACACACAGTCTATCTACTAGGGGTGGAACGATACGCATTCGAACCGTGTACCGTACGGTACAACCCCCACGGTTCGGGGCGTCTGTGTATCGTACGGTTCAGCAAATAAAAAAAATTCATTTGGCGGAGCCGGTGAGCACTGGCTGCAGCAGCAGCAGCACTGCAGCCAGGTGCTAGTCAGTTTGTGTAAAAATGGCAAGCACAATATAAATCAATGAATAAATATAATATAAATCGCCATGAAAAAAAACATCCGATTAACCCAATACTGGTAAAATAGAGTCCTTACCTCACATCAGATGTTCTGCAAAAAGATTAATCCAATTCCTGATCGCCATTTCAAATATTGATCGCGTTTATTGATCCAACGTTATAGTCCGAAACACATAATCGAAAGCTGCTCCGAGCCTCCCCAGTGAATGTGGTAACAGACACTGCTTGCCAGAGATGGGGAAGCCTGTACCCGTTCCGCAACTGTAAGTTACTTCCGGGGTAGGCCACGTGACGCGCAACGAGGCTGCTGAGAGCTGTCGCGCGGAAATAGGCTGTCTATTGCCATTCTCTAACACAAACTCTAACCTTAACCAGCTCCTTAACAGCGCCTAAACTTAACCGTTCTAACCTTAACCAACTCCGAAACAATGCCTAACCTTAACCTTAACCATGCCTAACCTTAACCATAGAAAGAATATTGCCATTCTCTAAGACAAACTCTAACCTTAACCAGCTCCTTAACAGCGCCTAAACTTAACCGTTCTAACCTTAACCAACTCCGAAACAATGCCTAACCTTAACCTTAACCATGCCTAACCTTAACCGGCGAAAGAATACATGTTAAAAAAAAAATCACGTTAAAAAAAAAATATTTGATGGGATTCGAACTCGTCAACAACGGACCGCAGGACCGCTGCTCTGCCAGGTGAGCTGAAGCGCCGAATGAAAATCATGGCGGATTTGGGCGGTTACATAATTCCGCAAGCTCTGCTGCTCCGCTCCGCGGAGCGTGCCGCGCGGCAGAGAAAGTTGCGCGTCACGTGCCTGTCGGGGCCAATCAGGCCTACCCCGGAAGTAACTTACAGTTGCGGATAAGCTATAAGCGATGGGGAAACCCTGGACCGGACTTTTATTCTGATGCACATGGCCACTCAATCCAATCCAATGATGTGGATTACCATCCGGGAGACGATAGGCGGCGGTATTTGCCCTTTTCGAGCTCAGAGCCATTCCCAATGATAACGTCAGGCTGGATGGATGAAAAATTAATGGATATCGCTAATAAAAGAAATAACGATTAAATAGCGAGAAATCTCATCGTTGGCACTCAAAGTGTTAAACACGATGTGTGTCTGTACGGCATGCCGCTGGAGACTAGCCAGGGTTGGGCATCGTTTGGATTTGAACCATTTTGATTCCTGTTCTAAACGATTCTCGATTCCGATTCCTTGAGGTGCAGGTCAGAACAGGGTCACAGCTTATTTCGCAGGAGAAAAAATGTATTTGAAAAATCCTTTATTTTTTTCCCATACTATTCACATTGTCAGTTGGACTTGATACAATTTAATTTGTTTGCTGTACTGTAACTAGGGTATTAACAAAAATTTTTTAATAATAAATAATCAAAATGCAAACATCTTCTTAACCCTTTCACTGCCGCACTACCAAAACGGCTAACCCTTTCACTGCGACAATACACAGAGGGTTAACCCTTTCACTGGGCGGCCGTCGGTTGTGTGATAGTAAAGGGTTAACCTTCTGTCGTGTGGCAGTGAAAGGGTTAACGGTTCCGGAACCGGACCTCAACGGTCTCGGTGCCCAGCCCTGCTGGAGACGCACCTGAAGTCGGGGGGCAGGGTCTGCGCCCCCACCCCGGCGTCGGTGGCCGTCTGGGCCCGGAGCTCCTCGGCCGTCAGCAGGCAGTGCAGCCGGTAGAGGATGCTGGGCAAACACACCGCCTTCCTCCACAGCGACGCGGGGATGGGGTGCGTGGCACACAGCTCTGGGACCAGGATCTACAGAAACACATCAAGAGCACCGCGCTTAGTCTGAGTCTTATAGGCCTGGTATTCCATATTCTATAATAATATTTCAAATTGCATGTGTCCAGATGGCATAATTCAGTACTGTATCTACAAAACCTTCTGTTTAATCATCTTCCCTTTATTAATTTGCTTAGATTATATATATTTTGCTTAGTTAGTACACATGATCTCAAGAAGGTGCTCAGTGGCAGTTTTTCACATCTGGTCATTTTTAGCATGTTGTTATTCACCATCAAAGATGCAAAAAAATATCATAATTTATATTCTCCTTTGTTTCATCACAATTTACTCAAGCCTAGTAACAGAGACAATATTTCTGACACTGGGAATACATTCACTGAGATCCATAGATGTCCCTAGATTCCAAGAACATGCAAATGGACCTTGTAGAAGTGGAGCAATCTTCCATTTACTTATGTATTTTAGGCGGATGTTCAGAAAATAGGGTTTAACAGGTTAAGATGGGATGGATGATATCTAACAGGAGTTATGATGGGGAGGGATGGATGTATGGATGATGTATGGATGATGTATGGATGATGTGTGGAGGATGTGGGGAGGATGTATGGATGTATGGATGTATGTGTGGATTAGGCTTGGGCAGTATTACAGTATAGCAGGGTATTTAGAAATCCCGACGGTATGATTTTCAATACCGTCAAAAATACAGATGCGTTTAACTTTCTTTCTATTAAACTGACACGGAGTTGCTGTATCGAGGCGATGGTATTGTAGTGCACAGCACACGCCAGCAGAGGGCAGTCTGTCTTTTAAGATGCGGGAGAAGAGCAGCTGGCCAAGAAGAAGAAAACAACGTTGGCCAGTCTACTGGCAAGGAGAGCGGTTGCAGCGAGACCCGTCCTCACTGTAGTGGAGCGAGAGCACACGCAGAGCTGGTTGTCTACATGCAGGAGGACGCAGTCGATACGGGGGAAAACCCGCTTCAGGGGTGGAAATTAAACGAGACGCGCTTACTGTTGCTGTCCAGGGTGGCCCGCAAATACGAGCCATAGTGGTCACTATGTTTTCATAAATGGAACAATTTGCGATATGAACCTGTCAACATGGACTGAATTCTAGCATCCCCCCCATAAAACAATTAAAGCTAAAGTTTGTTCTCTTGGCCAGACTTTGGTATACTCCTCCATAACCGGATAGAAAAAATCGTTAACTGAAAAGGTTTTTAAAACGAAAGCATTTACGTTCTAAACATTCACGCAAGTAATCCAATGAATCAAATGGAAATAAGGTTAACATGCACGGAATAATATTGCCAAACTAGTTAGTGAATATAGCAAACTTTATTCAATAAGTCAAGTATTTACACCCGGAAAATGTTTATGTATGATGATAACGAGTATATTGTTAACTTAACTCACAATGGAAACGCCGGACATCTACAAATGCGTCCTGTATCCGATCTCAAAATGTCCCATTAACACAATGAGTCATGTTTTGTATGCAGCACATATGGGACAAGGTACCTGTTTGTTCTGCAGACTCTCCCACTTGGCCTTCCTCTTCTCTGCACTGCTGAGCGGCAGAGCTTTGCCCTTCTGGTTCAGGTGACGGGGAGTCAACAGGTTCAGTCTGCAGCAACACAACAGACCGTGTTAGTCCATTAAAACAACACTAACACAGTCCTGCAATTATCATAGAGTGGAACAGATACTAAATTACTAGATTTATCATAGAGTGGAAAAATATATACAATTACTAGATTATAATAGTGTGGAACAATATATTAAATTACTAGATTATAATTAGGGATGTTAGGAATTAGAGAATTTTTTTTTTCTCCCATCCCAATTTCTCACATTACATTCACCCTGAATGTTGACGTTATCCAGGTGAAAAGTTAACTTCATTCAAGCGAGGCATTGCAACCGGAGTAATCTAAAAACTCCGCCTCCAACTTGCTGCTTCATGAGAGCAATGGCGCCATCGTCTGTAAAAATCAGGTGACTGCAAGTTCTGCAACTAGTGGATGTCCCTCATCCTTGACATAAATCATTTGATGTATAATTTAATCAAAGGAAATGCGTTTGTTTTGGCAAAATTCTTCTGCTCTGTGTGACAATAAATAAATGAATGATGATATGCAAAACTAAGGCCTCAGTATGAGTTTAAGACGTGAACATGGTCATGTTTGTTGAATAAAAATAAAAAAGTAAAAAGATTTAAATTAAACCCGATCTTCTGAAAATCACGTGATCGGATCGGGACATCCCTAATTATAATAGTGTGGAACAATAGGTCAGAGCAGGGTAAGGCAGTAAGGTCACCTGGAGGAGGTGTGGTCCACGTCCAGCAGGGGCTGGTTGAGGTTGGACAGGTCCAGGTTGTACTTGGTCTTGTAGTATTCTGCGAACGTCTCGTACTCCAGCGAGGGGAACTTGCTGAGCGGCGTGAGGTTGGTGTAGACGTCTGCCACGTAGAAGCGGTGGGGCTGGTCGAAGTTACGATACCTGCAGACGAGAGAGGTCAGAGGTCAGGGGAGCCACACACACACACAGCCTACCCTGGGACCAATCAGAGAGCAGCAGCAGCGTACCGTGGAATGATGACGGCGTCCTGGTAGTCCTCCAGCTTGAAGGTGAAGGGGTTCTGCTTGCTGTACTGGGTGGTGGGGATGCCGGTGCGAGCCTCGGACCTCTCGATGTCCTCCATGAACTTGAAGTCCAGATCCAGTGTGTTGGAGTCGTCCACTGAGAAGAAGAAGCAGGAGAAACAACACGTCAACACAACAAGCAGCTGAGCAGGATACAAGGAGACACACCCACCCTCTAGCACCCAGTGGCTGAGAGAAGTGATGTCCTTTTTAACCCTTTCACTGCCACCATGTGCTCCTCACCCAGGTTGAGCGGCAGGACGCAGTAGGCGGAGTCGGCCAGCGTGGGCTTGAACTCCAGGGCGGGCTTCTCCAGCCGCAGGATGTGGGAGAAGATGTACTGATGCAGCCGCGTGATGAGGTCCAGCTGCCCGGCGCTGAGCGTGAAGCCGGACTTCTGCAGCTCCATGGAGATGGTCACCTCGCCGGAGCGCGTGTAGACGGGGAAGTGAGGGATCTGAGGAGAGAGGGCCGGGTCAGTCTCACCTGCTCAGACACCTGTTCAGACACCTGCTCAGACACCTGCTCAGACACCTGCTCTGTCACCTGCTCAGACACCTGCTCAGACACCCGTCACCTGCTCTGACACCTGTCACCTGCTCAGACACCTGCTCAGACACCTGTCACCTGCTCAGACACCTGTCACCTGCTCAGACACCTGTCACCTGCTCAGTCACCCGTCATACAGCTCAGACACCTGCTCAGACACCTGTCACCTGCTCAGTCACCCGTCATACAGCTCAGACACCTGCTCAGTCACCTGTCACCTGCTCAGACACCTGTCACCTGCTCAGACACCGGTCACCTGCTCAGTCACCTGTCACCTGCTCAGACACCTGTCACCTGCTCAGACACCTGTCACCTGCTCAGACACCTGTCACCTGCTCAGACACCTGTCACCTGCTCAGACACCCGTCACCTGCTCAGACACCTGTCACCTGCTCAGACACCTGTCACCTGCTCAGTCACCTGTCACCTGCTCAGACACCTGTCACCTGCTCAGACACCGGTCACCTGCTCAGACACCTGCTCAGACACCCGTCACCTGCTCAGACACCTGCTCAGACACCTGTCACCTGCTCAGACACCTGTCACCTGCTCAGACACCTGCTCAGACACCTGTCACCTGCTCAGACACCTGTCACCTGTTCAGACACCTATCACCTGCTCAGACACCTCTCACCTGCTCAGACACCTGTCACCTGCTCAGACACCTGTCACCTGCTCAGACACCTGTCACCTGCTCAGACACCTGCTCAGACACCTCTCACCTGCTCAGACACCTGTCACCTGCTCAGACACCTGTCACCTGCTCAGACACCTGTCACCTGCTCAGACACCTGCTCAGACACCTGTTCAGACACCGGTCACCTGCTCAGACACCTGCTCAGACACCTGTTCAGACACCGGTCACCTGCTCAGACACCTGCTCAGACACCTGCTCTGACACCTGTCACCTGCTCAGACACCTGTCACCTGTTCAGACACCGGTCACCTGCTCAGACACCTGCTCAGACACCTGCTCAGACACCTGTCACCTGCTCAGACACCTGTCACCTGCTCAGACACCTGTCACCTGCTCAGACACCTGTCACCTGCTCAGACACCTGTCACCTGCTCAGACACCTGCTCAGACACCTGTCACCTGCTCAGACACCTGTCACCTGCTCAGACACCTGTCACCTGCTCAGACACCTGTCACCTGCTCAGACACCTGTCACCTGCTCAGACACCTGTCACCTGCTCAGACACCTGTCACCTGCTCAGACACCTGCTCAGACACCTGTCACCTGCTCAGACACCTGTCACCTGCTCAGACACCTGTCACCTGCTCAGACACCTGTCACCTGCTCAGACACCTGTCACCTGCTCAGTCACCTGTCACCTGCTCAGACACCTGTCACCTGTTCAGACACCGGTCACCTGCTCAGACACCTGCTCAGACACCTGTCACCTGCTCAGACACCTGTCACCTGCTCAGACACCTGTCACCTGTTCAGACACCTGTCACCTGCTCAGACACCTGTCACCTGCTCAGACACCTGTCACCTGTTCAGACACCTGTCACCTGCTCAGACACCTGCTCAGACACCTGTCACCTGCTCAGACACCTGCTCAGACACCTGTCACCTGCTCAGACACCTGTCACCTGCTCAGACACCTGTCACCTGCTCAGACACCTGCTCAGACACCTGCTCAGACACCTGTCACCTGCTCAGACACCTGTCACCTGCTCAGACACCTGTCACCTGCTCAGACACCTGTCACCTGCTCAGACACCTGCTCAGACACCTGTCACCTGCTCAGACACCTGTCACCTGCTCAGACACCTGTCACCTGCTCAGACACCTGTCACCTGCTCAGACACCTGTCACCTGCTCAGACACCTGTCACCTGCTCAGACACCTGTCACCTGCTCAGACACCTGTCACCTGTTCAGACACCGGTCACCTGCTCAGACACCTGCTCAGACACCTGTCACCTGCTCAGACACCTGTCACCTGCTCAGACACCTGTCACCTGTTCAGACACCTGTCACCTGCTCAGACACCTGCTCAGACACCTGTCACCTGCTCAGACACCTGCTCAGACACCTGTCACCTGCTCAGACACCTGCTCAGACACCTGTCACCTGCTCAGACACCTGTCACCTGCTCAGACACCTGCTCAGACACCTGCTCAGACACCTGTCACCTGCTCAGACACCTGAGCAGGTGACCGGTATGGGCTTGTTTTAACTAGAACTAAGATGAGGGAACATATTACTCCAGTTTTAGCTTCACTACATTGGCTCCCGGTTGTTTTTAGGATTGATTTTTAAATTCCCTTGCTTGTTTTTAAAGCTCTTAATGGTCTGGCACCGTCATACCTCTGCGACTGCCTACATAGATAGATGTTCCAAACCGCCCCCCTCAGGTCCTCTAGTGCGGACCTGCTCAAAGTGCCTACAATGACATGTAAGAAATACGGCGAAGCAGCTTTTTGTTTCTATGGGCCGACGGCTTGGAATAATCTCTAATCTAAAACAGGCAGCCTCTGTGGATAGCTTTAAAACACAGCTCAAGACCTATTTTTATACTCTTGCTTTCAGCTGATTTTAAATCCCTGTTGTTATTTATGCTTTTTAGCAATTTTTTTAATCATGTTTTGCTATATATTTTTTTTTGTGGTTTTAAACTCCTGCTTTTCTTTTCTTTATCAAATTTTGTGTTTTTATTTAAATTCTTTTGCTCCGTTAAGCACTTTGAGCTGCATTCTGTGTATGAAAGGTGCTATATAAATAAAGATTATTATTATCATCGTCAGGAAGAAGAGGATCAGCGTGTCGTACTCGGGGTATGGGCTTGGTGGTCAGGGTTATATTTATAGTATATAAATAAAGATTATTATTATCATCGTCAGGAAGAAGAGTGTCATCAGCGTGACGTACTCGAGGTATGGGCTTGGCGGTTAGGGTTATATTTATAGTATATAAATAAAGATTATTATTATCATCGTCAGGAAGAAGAGTGTCATCAGCGTGACCTACTCGAGGTATGGGCTTGGCGGTCAGGATGCCGAAGCAGCGGGTGGTGTCCTCCGGCGGGTACAGCTTCCTGCGGCGGAAGTTGAGCTCGTCGGGCAGCGGCGTGGTGAGCACCATGCCGATCACGTACAGGTAGTAGGACTGCTGCTCCGGCACCGGGTAGCTGTCCCGGAGACACTCTGGGATCTGGACGGGACGACACAAGAGACCACGCTGAAACACATCTGCACACATCGTGTGGCATCATTTACATCAGTCAATCAAAGTGAAGTTGTGGCTTTATAGAGAAGTTGTGTAAAGGGTCATTATGGCTCTATAGAGTAGGGCTGTCGCGGTTTCCTCACCGCTTCTTTGTGTGTTACTCATCACTGCGGGATGCGGTGGTACCGCACTTAAAAAAATTGTTATGGCTCTAGAGAGGTTTTATAAAGGAGGTGCTCACGGCTTTAGGGTAGCACTGCCTCCTCTTGGTGGGTTAGGGTTACTCACGGCTTTAGGGTAGCACTGCCTCCTCTTGGTGGGTTAGGGTTACTCACGGCTTTAGGGTAGCACTGCCTCCTCTTGGTGGGTTAGGGTTACTCACGGCTTTAGGGTGGCACTGCCTCCTCTTGGTGGGTTAGGGTTACTCACGGCTTTAGGGTAGCACTGCCTCCTCTTGGTGGGTTAGGGTTAGGGTTACTCACGGCTTTAGGGTAGCACTGCCTCCTCTTGGTGAGTTAGGGTTACTCACGGCTTTAGGGTAGCACTGCCTCCTCTTGGTGGAGCCGGGCCGGCCCGGGACGCTGGTCTCCTCCTCGTCGTGGAGGTCCAGCTCCTCCTCGTACTTCACCGTCTCCTTCCCCACCGGCATCAGGTGGTCATCCAGCTCGCCTGCAGGAGGGAGGAGATCAGATCAGATATTCCTTTAGTGAGCCCCTTGGGGAGGTTCAGGCATCATAGCAGCATGGGGGAGGGGGAGGTACAGGTAGTAAAAAAGCAGTGTAAACAATTAGGGATGTCCGATATTGGCATTCAAATGTAATATCGGAAATGATTGGTATCGGTTTAAAAAATATATATTTACATTTATTTAACCTTTATTTACCCAGGCAAGCAAGTAAGAACAAATTCTTATTTTATTTATTGTCAAAAGTATGCATAATGTTGTGTTAATTCCACGTCAAGAGATATGTAATGTTAATTACCTGAAATTATTCCGTTTTTTGGGGGTATATATCGCATATATCGGTATCGGTTATCGGAAATTAAGAGTTGGACAATATCGGTATATCGGTAAAAAAAAGGCCAATATCGAACATCCCTATAAACAATATAACAAATCAATATAATTAACTCTAGACATGTGCTATGGGCAACAAGGTGCGAGATGAGGGTATGTATGCCCTCTGTTATATTGGCCCTACAATAAATATAGTTACAATATATAATCCAATCATCTAAATCTAATCTAATATATAATCTTAAAAAAACTAAATGCTAAATATATGCAATATATTAGTAATATTAAATATTAAATAAACACAAAACAACTGCAATGATGCCATAACACACGTCCATGCGGGCTGCCAGGGTCGCGCCTCGAGTGCATGACACAAAAATCAATAATAAAAAAAACAAAATCAAGTCAATCGATTTAAGTTTTACCTATTTTGTGAAGCTTCTCGCAACATAATAGCGCAACTGCTTTCTCTGCGAGTCTGGCACAGTTCATTATGGGACCCTGACAAGACAAAAACATAAAAAAAAATATTTTAAACATAAAAACATGTATTAATGTTGCTTTTACAATTGTATGGCAAGTGTCTTTGGATATTAAAAGGTGATGTTCTTCACCTTCACGGGGACCCTGAGCGGGGAGTTGATGGGCAGGTAGAGAGTGGACTGGTAGCGTCCGTCTCTGGTCTCTACCGTCTTACACTTTGGAGCCAGGTGGGTGAACGGGTCACTGGGCAGCCGGGCACAGTACCTGCAGAAAGAACCATGAAAAAAACCCACAAAGTCACGTTTATCTGCGGCCAGCAACAGCTGGAGAACCAACGGCTGCAGAACGCCACAACTACTAGGAATGTCTGACCAGCAGGTGTGTCCGACTCTTAACCACCAAAACCTGCTCGGACTACAACGTATGACGTACATCATGCCAGTTAGGGTACAGACTGCACTGTGTGTGTTTATTTCTCATATATTCAGAGTTCATTATAGGGTTCCCACAGACATTGCAATAAGAGATTCACTTCAAGGACCAAGGACGCATTGGAGGTAGATTGGATGTGTTGGACGTAGATTGGATGTGTTGGAGGTAGATTTTATATTTTTGAGGTAGATTGGATGTGTTGGAGGTATATTGGACGTAGATTGGACATGTTGGAGGTAGATTGGACGTGTTGGAGGTATATTGGATGTTTTGGAGGTGGATTGGATGTTTTGGAGGTAGATTGGACGTGTTGGAGGTAGATTGGATGTGTTGGAGGCAGATTGGATGTGTTGGATTAGATTGGATGCGTTGGAGGCAGATTGACGGTACCTGTTGATGTGTCCGATGGCCGTGTTGACTGTGACCCGCGGCCCTCCCTCTTCAGAGCGCAGCACGTAGGGCGGCAGGATGTCGTCATTGTCCAGAACCTGGTCAACCTCACTCACCTCTGAAGACTTGGAGCACTTGTTCCTCAAGATCTGGTCCAGACACAAACACACAAACACCATGACTTTACAGCACCTCCCTGACCAGAGGCCTACTGGGAGAGACCGTGTTCTCAGGGTGGGCTCTTTGGGTTACATTAATGAAACTCAACAGGTACGTTTTGTTACCGAATACAGTACCTTCTCTATAACTGATAATAACAGTACCTTCTCTATGGCCTTGTAGGTCTTGAGGTCCTCTTGGAAGGTGTCGGTCCTCTCGCTGTCGGCCAGCATGATGTAGTTGGACACGGGGGCGCGGGCGCGGCCCTTGGACTGCACGTAGGACCTGTACTCCGTGGGCAGGTCGAAGCGAACCACCAGGTTGCACTTGGGGATGTCCACCCCTTCCTCCACGATGCTGGTGGCGATCAGGAGGTTGGTCTCGTGAGCGCGGAATTTGCGGAGAACCTGTGTGTGAAGGAGTTTTTTTTAATAAACGAGACCAGAGAATGGGGCTGGGCGATTAATCGAAAAAGAAATCGCGATCTCGATTCATAGACCTATGCAATCTCATTTCTAAATGATGATTTTCTTTTATTAAATGTATTTTAATTTTTTTTACTTTTTTAAATGATGACGATTCTGACTTGAGTTATTTTGTATGTTACAAGAGACTTTTAAGTTTAAGTAAAGCACTTTGATATACATGTTATGTTGTCTATTTAAGAAAGAGTGCAATAAATGATTTTATTGAAAAAATAAGAATAGTCGTTATCTCAATTCTTGAGAGAAAAATCGTGATTCACATTTTTGCAAGAATCGCCCAGCCCTACCAGAGAATGATGCTAAAACAATGATTCCAGAATGATGCTAAACAATGACTCCAGAATAGGCCTGCCACGATAACACATTTTGCTGGGCGATTAATTGCCCCCGAAAATATCGCGATAAGCGATATTATTGCGACCGGTTAGAGAATTCTTTTGAGAAATTTATTTCCCAAAACTTTTATTTTGAAGCCCACCGCTCCGTCTTTTCCGGTGTTTAAGACTTTTATTTTGAAGGCCACCGACCGGACCGGAAGTATTGTTGTGATTATCCTAGCCGACAACTTGTCTCGTCCGGTTCTGTGTTTTTTAGTTTTAACGTTAGCTACTAACGTTAGATGCAGCTACTACAGGCAATCAACGATGAGGAGGAAGCGTCAAAGCAGTATATAATAGAATAGCTGTGGTGCGTAGGCACTGCAGCACGACTCGAAAACGACCTGTTATAATAAATTAATTCATGTTTAACTTGTCCCCGTCTCCAGTCCTTTGATTAGCCCCACCCGTTCATTGTAAACAATGATGCATGTAATTGTATTAACGTTATTCTGTGTTATTCTAACGTTACACTACAAATAACGCTACTTGGTTAAAAGGAGCAACACTATTGAGAAATGTAGTTAAGCTATGTGGCGTTGCCCCACGGAGCTCCTGTGCTGTGCTCTGTAGTAAAGCCAGCGGCCCGCCTCCCAACACGGACAGTGACTGACAAGGGGCACTGGTTCCGCCTCATTAAAACAAACGCGCAAATAGCAATTAATCGCGCCCGTCAAAATCATTGCATTCATTTTAATTATCGCGGCAATTAATCGATTTATTGCTTATCGCGGCAGGCCTACTCCAGAATGATACTAAACAATGACTCCAGAATGATGCTAAACAATGACTCCAGAATGATGCTAAACAATGACTCCAGAATGATGCTAAACAATGACTCCAGAATGATGCTAAACAATGACTCCAGAGAATGATGCTAAACAATGACTCCAGAATGATGCTAAACAATGACTCCAGAATGATGCTAAACAATGACTCCAGAATGATGCTAAACAATGACTCCAGAATGATGCTAAACAATGACTCCAGAATGATGCTAAACAATGACTCCAGAATGATGCTAAACAATGACTCCAGAATGATGCTAAACAATGACTCCAGAATGATGCTAAACAATGACTCCAGAATGATGCTAAACAATGACTCCAGAATGATGCTAAACAATGACTCCAGAATGATGCTAAACAATGACTCCAGAATGATGCTAAACAATGACTCCAGAATGATGCTAAACAATGACTCCAGAATGATCCTAAACAATGACTCCAGAATGATGCTAAACAATGACTCCAGAATGATGCTAAACAATGACTCCAGAGAATGATGCTAAACAATGACTCCAGACAGCAGGTTAACAGCAGGTGATCAGCAGGTTAACAGCAGGTTAACAGCAGGTGATCAGCAGGTTAACAGCAGGTTAACAGCAGGTGATCAGCAGGTTAACAGCAGGTGATCAGCAGGTTAACAGCAGGTGATCAGCAGGTTAACAGCAGGTGATCAGCAGGTTATCAACAGGTGATCAGCAGGTGATCAGCAGGTTATCAGCAGGTCAACAGCAGGTCAACAGCAGGTGATCGTACCTCTTCCTGCTTCCTGAACTCCACCTCCATCTGCTTGTTGCGAGGCTGGTTCTTGCCGATACTGTGACCTGTGATGAAGTTGCTGCTGATGTAGGACAGCTCTGCATCCTGTTTACCTGCTTCTTTAATTAAACTGAGAGGGGGGGGGAGATAGAGAGAGGGAGAGACAGAAAGAGAGACAGAGAGAGAGAGACAGAGAGAGAGAGACAGAGAGAGTATCATATACTTAAGCATTACATCACACGCAGGAGTGGTTTGTGACCAATAAACCATGCCTAGGGGTGGTTGTTAGGCCCGAGGCGCAGCCGAGGGTCGTTAGACCCCCCTAGGCATGGTTTATTGGTCACAAATCACGACTGCACGTGGTGTAAAGCTTTTATACAACTGCCAGATTCATCCAACCTTATTTCTATACAATAAACACACATTAATCGAAGATTTATTGAAAAAACCATCCGCCAGAAAAAGTAGTTCCCACAACTCCATGTGGAAGCAGCTTGAAGTGCATCCAACCAAACTAACACATCCAACTGTGTATTATTGGAATGATTGAGAGAAGTTGCCTCATGTGGAAGCAGCTTGAAGTGCATCCAACCAACTAACACATCCAACTGTGTATTATTGGAATGATTGATTGAAAATTTATTAAAACGTTTTCTTTGCCCTATAGGAAAAAAACGTTTTCTTCGCCCTATTTTTTTATTTATTTCTTTTAGCCTAAACTTAACCAGTTGGAAACCAGGGGTACAGTAATAAAATTAGCAATCAACCAATCAATCAATTCAATAGACCATGCTCACTTAAAACAGCGCTGCTTCTCTCTCAGTCTGACTCCCCCGCTGTTGCAGACAGGAGTGTGTGTGTGTGTGTGTGTGTGCGTGTGTGCGTGTGTGTGTGTGTGTCACAGTATGTGTGTGCGTGTGTGTGTGTATGTGTGTGTGTGTGTGTGTGTGTGTGTGTGTGTGTGTATGTGTGTGTGTGTGTTTGTGGGTACGCCAGCGTCGGAGTGAGAGAGAACGCTGCAGTCAGTAGAAAGTAGGAAGGAAGAAATTTAAATCAATCAATTAATCTATCAATCAATCCGCGATTTTTCTTTTGTTCTAGATTGAGTCAAGACCCATCAATTACATCATCCAACATTGTTTAAAATACTAACACATTCCCCTTGACAGAATCGCTTCATATTTAGTCGTTATGGTGCTTTCAACATAACCATTTGTTGTCCGCGATCCTGTTTTCTCCCGGAGTGAGCCGGGGAGGGTTATGTGATTTGGTTGTGGGCGGGTCCTGAGCCCAGGACCGTGGATTGTTGCCAATAAAGACGTGTGAATGGCCAATCAGAATCGAGAAATTTGCATGCCGTTGTATAAAGAGAAACAGTCAACAGGTCCTCAGTATCTGTAGATACTAGGGATGGGAATCACCAGAGGCCTCACGATACGATACTATCACGATACTTGAGTCACGATATGCTAGTATTGCGATACTAAATATATTGCGATATGCTGAGTATTGCGATATTAATATTGCGATTACCTTTTTTCAACTGCAAAGTAAAACTTTGTCAACATGTTTTATCTAATAAAAAAAGTTTAGTCTGTTCATCTCACTTCAATCATGCAGAACATGGTATTTTCTCAAGCAGACAGATGTCAACACTGTAATCTGTGTTGCATGTACCTGACAAACTGAACTGTTTGTATTACAGTCATATTCCAAGTTAACTGAATGCACATGTGTGTGTGTGTGTGTGTGTGGACTACTGTACTAATACAGGTATTGAAATGAACAACGCAACTTCCTTATACAAAAGAAATATATATATAAAAAAAAAAAATTATAAATAAATAACCTCCGGATTACCAGACGGCCGCTCGACCTCCCGAGCCACTGTCGCCCAGAGTAGGGCTGGGCGATATGGCCTAAAAATAAATTCTCAGATTTTTTTTTTTTTTTTTTTAATCCGATTTACGATTTTAATCAAATAATTTCTGTTAAAAATATTGAACTTTTTCAAAAATCGCCCTAACTCATTCATTCGAATTAATCGATAAAATCGATTAATCGCCCAGCCCTAGCCCAGAGAGACAGAGAGAGGGAGACAGAGAGAGCAGTAAAAGAAACGCAGCAGTAGAGAGAGCGGCAGCGCCCCCTACCTACCGGTTGAGCACGACGGCGGTGTAGCGGCGCTCCACGAAGATGATGCCGCACAGGATGTTGGTGAAGGGGGAGGGGAAGCTGGCCTCGGGGGCCTCAGGCTCCTTGGTCTCCAGCTCCTCGTCCTCCTCATCGTCCTCGGAGTCGCTCCACGACACGTAGTCGTCCTGGTTACGGTTGTTGTACCTGTCGTGGAAAAGAGTATGTGTGTTTTTCATCCCGTAATTTATGTTTAGGAGCTCACCGGTCGCATTAGCACTCTAGTGTACAGACAGCATGTTATAGCTCTGTTGACCTCTTAAGCCCGGAGCTCCACTTCTACAAGGTCCATTTGCATGTTCTTGGTATCTAGGGACATCTATGGACCTCATGGAATGTATTCCCAGTGTCAGAAATACTGTGTCTGTTACTAGGCCTGAGTAAATTGTGATGAACCAAAAGGAGAATATCAATTTTCTTTTTCTTTTCATCTTTGACGGTTAATAACACCATGCTAAAATTTACCAGACATGAGAAACTGCCACTGAGCTCATTCTCACACCTTCTTGAGATCACGTGTACAAAAAAATCTAAGCAAATTAATAAAGGGCAGATGATTAACATAAAAAAACAACCATTCATGATTTGATGCATTCATGATGAAACATAATACGTATTATATAACTTTGATTTGGAAATAGTAACGTGTGCAGGCGAGCAACGTGGACGCCTTTAGCAAAATTCACATAGCGCTCCATAACGCAGCTTCCAGGAATTATACAATATTCACCACGGGATAACATGCGAACGTATACATGAAAACATTTACTCTTTTTTTTACATGTTGGACGATAGATGGTGACTGTCAAATGAGCCATAGTATTGTCTCCATAGCTATAATATAGAATATAGATATAGCCCTGCAAACATCGTGAGGCACGGTGAAAATCCCTATCTTTTAAAGCGTGGCCCATTGACTACAAGGATGGATAAAACGGCTGGTGCTGAAAGTGTTAAAAGAAATTAGACTCCCAACATGAAAATCGAATGTGGAGACTGTTTTTCCAATATTCGAAAATTCAAATATTCTAACTCATCCCTAGAACTCACCACTCCACGCTCTGGAACTGCTGCCGCTCGAAGGGCTTGTACTCTACAGGTTGGTTGGGTTAATAGGGTTATAAACGTACCACTCCACACTCTGGAACTGCTGCCGCTCAAAGGGCTTGTACTCTACAGGTTGGTTGGGTCAGGGTCATAAACGTACCACTCCACGCTCTGGAACTGCTGCCGCTCGAAGGGCTTGTACTCTACAGGTTGGTTGGGTTAGGGTCATAAACGTACCACTCCACGCTCTGGAACTGCTGCCGCTCGAAGGGCTTGTACTCTACAGGTTGGTTGGGTTAATAGGGTTATAAACGTACCACTCCACGCTCTGGAACTGCTGCCTATCGAAGGGCTTGTACTCTACAGGTTGGTTGGGTTAGGGTTATAAACTCACCACTCCACGCTCTGGAACTGCTGCCTATCGAAGGGCTTGTACTCTACAGGTTGGTTGGATTAGGGTTATAAACTCACCACTCCACGCTCTGGAACTGCTGCCTATCGAAGGGCTTGTACTCTACAGGTTGGTTGGATTAGGGTTATAAACTCACCACTTCACGCTCTGGAACTGCTGCCTATCGAAGGGCTTGTACTCTACAGGTTGGTTGGGTTAGGGTCATAAACGTACCACTCCACGCTCTGGAACTGCTGCCTATCGAAGGGCTTGTACTCTACAGGTTGGGTGGATTAGGGTTATAAACGTACCACTCCACGCTCTGGAACTGCTGCCGCTCGAAGGGCTTGTACTCTACAGGTTGGTTGGGTTAGGGTTATAAACTCACCACTCCACGCTCTGGAACTGCTGCCGCTCGAAGGGCTTGTACTCTACAGTTTGGTTGGGTTAGGGTTATAAACTCACCACTCCACGCTCTGGAACTGCTGCCGCTCGAAGGGCTTGTACTCTACAGGTTGGTTGGGTTAGGGTTATCAACGTACCACTCCACGCTCTGGAACTGCTGCCGCTCAAAGGGCTTGTACTCTACAGGTTGGTTGGGTTATGGTTATAAACGTACCACTCCACGCTCTGGAACTGCTGCCGCTCGAAGGGCTTGTACTCGTGCAGGATGTCCAGCAGCCGCAGCACCTTGGGCGTGACGAACTTCAGGTCCAGCGCGGCCGGGGAGAAGTGCTCCTCGCAGAGGGCGTGCACCTTGCGCAGCACGGTGTCGGTGAAGAGCAGGAGCTTGCGGCTCAGCTCCTCCTGCTCGTGCTTGATGTACTTCTGGAGCTCGCGCACCATGATGCCGGCCACCTTGTCGGCGCACCAGGGGCCGAGCACCAGCAGCACCGCGCGGCAGTCGCCGAGCACCTGAGAGGAGGGCCGCTTCGTTACAGGTGCTGTATAGCATTCAGCCACTAGATGGTGCTGTAGACAACATTCCGCTACGAGATGGTGCTGTAGATAACATTCAACCACTAGATGGTGCTATAGACAACATTCTGCCACGAGATGGTGCTATAGATAACATTCAGCCACAAGATGGTGCTATAGATAACATTCAGCCACTAGATGGTGCTATAGATAACAAGGTGTGGAATAAAAGTATCATTGGATTTTTCATTGATTAATTAATTAATCATTATTAACACATTAATTGCCAATAACGAGTATACTTTTTATTATAGCTAAAAAGTATAGCTTTTTGGCGTTATTGGCCGCCATGCGTTGAGTGCCAACAACGAGTAAACTCGTTTTTATGATCGTTATTTCTTTTATTCGCTATTGGCATTCATAATTCATCCAGGAAGCCTCCGGGAGCCAGCTAGACCTTGTCTGATATTGCAACACCTCAATACCGACGCCTGGTGGATTTCGGGTGAGTTACACTCCACTCTAAACCGGAAGTGGCGCTCGGTGCATCGGGGAAAAAGCTCCGCCAGAGATATCTTGTAACGTGGATCAATATACACACCTTGAGTGCATTGGGATCGCTTTCGAGACGCAAGAATCAATATGCTTTCGGCGTTTATTGCGTTATACAAACGGAAAATGGATCTAGCAGATCGACGTCAAATATTTGGAATTTTTTTTCTCCAGACGCATCGGCCACAGGTAAGAGGAATCTAACGTTATTTCCAGCTCGATTGTCCATTTATTTCATTGCAATCTATCCGATCAACGTATAAAGCCATTAGTGACAATCAAGGAATCATAAACGACCCCCCCCCCCTCCATTTCCTTCACGCATGATGGAGCATAAAGTATAGTGATCATATGCATTTTAAATGTTTAATATAGCGTGTATAGGGACGAAACGCCAATCGATAATGTATAATACGCATCGAGGCCTATAGCGCGCGTTCTAGGAATTACTGCTATACAGTCTAAAAACATACTTATATTCTCGACGGTACGAACACGACAATGTATGAATGGAAAAATATAACGTTCCCACATCCGGAACGATAGATACCACGATGTTGAATGGGCCATAGTAATGTCGATATAGCTATAATATTTTAAAAGTTATAGCCCTGCAAAGAAGGTGAGCCACTCCCATAGGGTTACAGCACTGGCAGAGAGTGGTATAAAGATGGGCATACTGCATGGCACCCAATGTGTTAAATAAATGTGGTGGGTGTGAAAAATCAATGTCGTTGTTTACATGTTGCTGCATGTATCCCCAGAATTGGATTGGATTATCTAAAACTGTGTGTGTGTGTGTGTGTGTGTGTGTGTGTGTGTGTGTGTGTGTGTGTGTGTGTGTGTGTGTGTGTGTGTGTGTGTGTGTAGGTGTGTGTAGGTGTGTGTGTGTGTGTAGGTGTGTGTGTGTAGGTGTGTGTGTGTGTAGGTGTGTGTGTGTGTAGGTGTGTGTGTGTGTAGGTGTGTGTGTGTGTGTAGGTGTGTGTGTGTAGGTGTGTGTGTGTGTAGGTGTGGGTGTGTAGGTGTGTGTAGGTGTGTGTAGGTGTGTGTGTGTGTGTAGGTGTGTGTAGGTGTGTGTGTGTGTGTGTGTGTGTGTGTGTGTGTGTGTGTGTAGGTGTGTGTGTAGGTGTGTGTGTAGGTGTGTGTAGGTGTGTGTAAGTGTGTGTGTGTGTGTGTGTGTGTGTGTGTGTGTGTGTGTGTGTGTGTGTGTGTGTGTGTAGGTGTGTGTGTGTGTGTGCTGGCTGACCTGCTTGGAGATGAAGGTGGGGTCCCGCTCCTCTCTGGCCACAGACAGGTTGCAGTCGTGGAGGAAGTGCAGCGCTCCGTCCAGCTCGGCCTGCAGGCGTGAGGACAGGCCGCTCCTGTCCAGGTAGGGACCACAGTCCAGCACCACCTCTCTGGGCTGGGAGGCGTACCTGGGACGGGTCCACAGTGTTTATTATTATTAACCCTTTGGGTGCAGTTAACGTAGATCTACGTTTCTGTGGCCCAGCGCTTGAGTGCAATTTGCGTCGCAATTTGGTTTGTAGTCATATGAGGAGAGGACATCCAGGGCTCTCGATGAGCGTTGACATTTAGAAAAACTACATTACACAGCTCATGCCAGCTTCCTGCAAGCAAATGACTTGTGGCTGAATTTTTTTAATTTCTCTTATTTATCCATCACAAAACTGAACGTTATTGGCATAGATTGGAGCGCAGTTAGTGTGTCGACCTTCTGTGAACGTTTAGCAACAATCCGCGTTGCAATCCGATAAAAAATGGCAGACCAGTCTAAAAAATAAAAAACTGATGTGTAACAGTACCTGTCCAGCACCACCAGGGGTCAGTGTGTGTAACAGTAACAGTACCTGTCCAGCACCACCAGGGGTCAGTGTGTGTAACAGTAACAGTACCTGTCCAGCACCACCAGGGGTCAGGATGTGTAACAGTGACAGTACCTGTCCAGCACCACCAGGGGTCAGTGTGTGTAACAGTACCTGTCCAGCACCAGCAGGGGTCAGTGTGTGTAACAGTAACAGTACCTGTCCAGCACCACCAGGGGTCAGTGTGTGTAACAGTAACAGTACCTGTCCAGCACCAGCAGGGGTCAGTGTGTTTAACAGTAACAGTACCTGTCCAGCACCACCAGGGGTCAGTGTGTGTAACAGTACCTGTCCAGCACCACCAGGGGTCAGGATGTGTAACAGCAACAGTACCTGTCCAGCAACACCAGGGGTCAGGGTTATGGTAACAGTACCTGTCCAGCACCACCAGGGGTCAGGGTCAGGGTAACAGTACCTGTCCAGAACCACCAGGTCCGTGGCCGTCTCTGCGTTGCTCCTCAGAATTCTCTCCAGGTTCTGGATCTTCTGCTCCAGCTCACGCGGGTCACACTTCCCGTTCAGGATGGAGGCGGTGAGGCCCAGGATACGAGGAGAGCAGGGAGAGCCCTCACACATCTGGGGGGGGGAGAGGGGGGAGAGAGACGGAGAGAGAGAGACCGAGAGAGACAGAGACAGATGAGACAGATGGAGAGAGAAGAGAGAGAGAGAGAGACAGATGGAGAGAGAGAGAAGAGAGACAGAGACGGAGAGAGACGGAGAGAGACAGAGAGAGAGGAGAGACAGAAGAGAGACAGAGAGATGAGACAGATGGAGAGAGAGAGAAGAGAGAGACAGAGAGAGACAGAGAGAGACAGAGAGAGAGAGAGAGAGACAGAGAGACAGAGAGAGAGAGAGAGAGACAGATGAGAGACAGATGGAGAGAGAGAGAAGAGAGAGACAGAGAGAGACAGAGACAGAGAGAGAGAGAGAGACAGAGAGACAGAGACAGATGAGAGACGGATGGAGAGAGAGAGAAGAGAGACAGAGAGAGACAGATGGAGACAGAGAGAGAGAGACAGAGACAGATGAGACGGATGGAGAGAGAGAGAAGAGAGACAGAGAGAGACAGATGGAGACAGAGAGAGAGAGACAGAGACAAGGCAGGTCATTCTGGAGGAAACCACCCGACTTCCATCAGTACAGCTGTCGCATTTCATCGGTCTCATGGAGTAAAAAAAAAAAAGAATCTTATTACCGAGATGATGGACACAATGGCTACTTATATCCATCTGTACACGTCTTCTTTCATACAGCAGGAGGATAGCGAGAGAGCGGTCTATAATCTCACCTTCATTATCTCCCGATAGGGGTGGTCCGTGATGGCGAGGTGGCACTCGTCGAACACCACCAGGTTGATGTCAGACAGCGGCAAGAATCCATTCTTCAACACATGCTGGAAGATGTGGCACGTCATAACGAGCACCTGCGGGGGAACGGCCAATTAGGAGGGTGTAACGGCCAATCAGGAGGAAAGAACGGCCAATCAGGAGGCAAGGATGAGACGGAAACGAAGAACTACATTAAACAAAAAAAAACATCTCAAATTAAATTCCCCAGTCGTCAGGCTCCACGCTTTCTGCTTCCTGGAAGTGAGCGACGGTTTCCTCAAAAGGCACAACTAAAAAGGCTCTCATTTGTACCAAGAATAGCAGTTAGCGATGAACGGGCAGAATTTGAATTCCACTCGACTGCTAAAATGTACATATTAACATGTGCAAGCAGGACACAGACGGTTTAGTAAAGGCTGAGCTCGTCACCTACAGATAAGATATGTCGTCACTAGGGATGGGCAGGATAATGTTTTCCCAGATCGGGTACTCGCATGACTTACTCACATGTAATCCTCGAGTACTTGTTTTGGGAAATCTATTTTTTAGAATGCATCTTAATTAAAGAGCATGGCAGGAGCAATAACAATATACCTGATGCTTAAAGCATCAAAGTATCGTCAGTCGAAACAGTCAGTTACCGTTTGTAATGTAATTACATTACCTCTACTCCGTCTGTGGCAGGTCTCTCGGCTCATGGAATAGCATGTCCGTATCAATAGTCTATGAAAGCTACGCAAAGTGGGCGACATGTTGTTGCTAAGCTAACAAACATTTCACGTTAAGTTTACTATCCCCATGCTCCACAGCTTCCAGCTCCAACTCACGTCTCGCTGGATTTCAGAGCAAGTTCTCCGTTTCATTAGCACAAAGAGGCACTTTTTTATTTAGTTTTTGTGGTACCCAAACATAAAATAATAAGACAATTGAGAACCCTTAAAAACCACTCAACCACTCACGTTCTTACCGTCTTCTCCAGAGTCAGACAAGATAAGATGCCATGTTCTTACCGTCTTCTCTAGAGTCACACAAGATAAGATGCCATGTTCTTACCGTCTTCTCCAGAGTCAGACAAGATGATAAGATACCAGTTTCCTCTCTGTGCGTTCAGTAGAAATTAGGGATGCTCGATATTGGCTTTTTTACCGATACCGATATACCGATATTGTCCAACTCTTAATTTCCGATACCGATACCAACCGATACAGATATATGCAGGGTTTCCCCCCCAAAAAACGGAATAATTTCAGGTAATTAACATTACATATCTCTTGTTGTGGAATTAACACAACATTATGCATACTTTTGACAATAAATAAAATCAGAATTTGTTCTTACTTGCTTGCCTGGGTAAATAAAGGTTAAATAAATGTAAAAGAAATTAAAATTAAAAACATTTAAGATTTTAATTTTATTTTTAAACCGGTACCGATATTTTCCGATATCACATTTTAATGCCAAAATCGGCCGATAATATCGGTAGGCCGATAATATCGGACATCCCTAGTAGAAAGCTATGCGGCTGCAAGCTAAACCTAGTTTAGCACAATGAATGGAAGCGGACACGGACCACTAGCCTGGCTTTCTACCGAAGACAAGAGAGGAAACTGGTCTCCACCTTCTCGTCCGACTCTGGAGCAGACGCCGTGTTCCCTCCCAAATAAACACTGGACTCTGCACCAGGTCAGACACCAGAGGTGACTGCATGGTCCAACGTAGACTGACCACGTTTGGCCAAAACGTCCTGTCCATAAGAGGTAGCCAAACATGGAACAGTCTCCTCATTTCCATAAGGGAAAGCCCCACCCTTGCTTCTTTTAGAGGGCAACTAAAAAAATTGCTGAAGACCAACTAGTCATGTGACCACATGTGACATTTCGCTAGCCACTAGTATGTCTGTGTATTGCTGTTATGTATTTGTAAATTTCTTTTACTGTTTTTATGTGTCCTGTTTTTATGTTTGGGGACAACGGATGGAAATTAGCCTTGTGCTAAATCCGTAAATTTTTACACTCCAGTGTTAATTAATTTTGCATTGTCCCGTCCAAATAAACAAATAATAATATATATTTTTTAAAGCGCACCCGATTCTGGAGGATCTTCCCTGATTCTGGAGGATCTCACCTGATTGTGGAGGATCTTCTCTGATTCTGGAGGATCTCCCCTGATTCTGGAGGATCTCACCTGATTGTGGAGGATCTCCCGGCTCCAGCGCTGGCGGCTCCATGCCGAGGTCTCCTCCGTGCTGCTGTACTCGCCCACCTGCAGGTCCGAGTGCGTCCTCACCGTAGACGCTTGCTGAACCACAGAGGGAACTGGACACGGGGTTTCCACAGACATTGCAAAATGTTATTCAAGGACTTTTAAGACTTTTAAGTACTTTTCCAAGCACCATTTTTCATTTTCAAGGATGTCACTCGAAGGATACATTTCACTTTTAAATGCCGTTTCTTTTAAGCATCTTCTTGGCCTGCTTGCCAGTTAGAGCATCACACGCGAAGAAATGATAGCTATGGATCTAATAACGCCATCGACTGTCAGTGAGTTGCTTCTGGTCAACATGCAAAAAACAGATTGTTTTTTCATCCGTACATTTCCGTTTATACCATTTTGAATATGACTATAGTTTGAGTGATTGAGTAATTCCAGGAAAAGACGAGAAAAAGGCATTTTAGTGTAATCCAGTTATCACGTTGCAATTTTTCGGCTGATTATCTAATCATCCTGAAATCAACGCTAGATTATCATTATTATATCTCCTCATGCATACATGAAATGGCCCTCATAGCAGAGGGCGCTGTTGGCCCCCAATGAGTTAAGAGACAATACTGTTACCTGTACGTTAACCCGAGAAGGAACTATTTAATATAGTTTTAGCACTCGCAGACACGGCATTCTGCCCATTGCATTACAGCGATGGCGTTCTAAGCAGAAGGTAAACAGCGCCCCCTTGGCGTCCACTGAGTTAAGAGACAATAGTACTGTTACCTGTGTTCACCAGAAAGACGGTCCTCTTCCCCGTGTCCACGCCGCCCTCTCCCCGGATCTGGTGGGAGAGCTCTTTCGTCAGCAGCACTGCGATAAAGGTCTTCCCTGAGCCAGTGTTCAAGCACACTATAGTGTTGTGCTCAATAGCTGCTTCTAGAAGTTCAACCTGTCGGGGAGAACAAGCCGTTAGTCTACACAGGCAGTCCACAGAGACGGGGAAGGAAAACTACTTTATTTTTCGTTATACATTTTATAATTTCTTTTGTTTTGTATTAATGTGTCAGTAGACTACTCTTAGTAAAAAAAACTCTTTTCATTTAATTATTTTTGAAAGCATCTTCATGGTTTAATGCAAACATATGTTACAGGGACTATTAGAATCATCATATTGGCGTATGAAGACCAACAGAATGACTGATAACCTCATGCAGACCAACAGAAGGACTGATGACCTCATGCAGACCAACAGAAGAGAAAACATCATCATATCAGCAGACGGACAGCTCAGCTATATAATACTGACTCAGCTATATAATACTGGCTCAGCTATATAATACTGACTCAGCTATATAATACTGGCTCAGCTATATGTAATACTGGCTCAGCTATATAATACTGACTCAGCTATATAATACTGGCTCAGCTATATAATACTGACTCAGCTATATAATACTGGCTCAGCTATATGTAATACTGGCTCAGCTATATAATACTGACTCAGCTATATAATACTGGCTCAGCTATATAATACTGACTCAGCTATATAATACTGACTCAGCTATATAATACTGACTCAGCTATATAATACTGACTCAGCTATATAATACTGACTCAGCTATATAATACTGACTCAGCTATATAATACTGGCTCAGCTATATAATACTGACTCAGCTATATAATACTGACTCAGCTATATAATACTGACTCAGCTATATAATACTGACTCAGCTATATAATACTGACTCAGCTATATAATACTGGCTCAGCTGTATAATACTGACTCAGCTATATAATACTGACTCAGCTATATAATACTGACTCAGCTATATAATACTGACTCAGCTATATAATACTGGCTCAGCTATATAATACTGGCTCAGCTATATAATACTGGCTCAGCTGGTCGGTGTGTTCTCTCTCTCCTGCTGGGAGCCGCGGTGCTGCTTGCCTGATATTTCCTGGGTGTGTAGATGTTGTCGTGAATGGCCTCCTGTTGCCACGGCAGACCGAAGAACGGCCCCATGGGCGAGGAGGCCGGGGTGACCAGCTGCAGGCCTGCCATCTTCACTGCCATCTTCACTGATCCTCCTCGATCTCACTGCATCCTCCTCGGGGGGGCTTCACCAGGCAGGGGGGCGCGGCAGGGCTGTGGGCTGCAGGGACGAGAGGCTGCGTTCAGAACAACAACAACAATAATACAAATAACAACAATAATACAAATAACAACAATAATACAAATAACAATAATAATACAAACAACAATAATAATACAAATAACAAAAATAACAACAATAATACAAATAGTAACAAGAACCAAGGGTTAGGGTTAGTGTTACGTTAATGCTACAGTAGCTCCTATCATAGCCCCTTCCGTGACTGTGATGCACCGAGTGAATACACAGTCCCTTGTCCAACCATGTAAAATTCCTACAATTAAGTCTGTCTCGCTTTTCTCTATCAAAACGCTTCTTGTACAAGCATCGCAGAGACATTCCAAAGGTACTCACAGTTGCACGAGGGTTTCGGACAGACAAACACTAGGGTTTGAAAGCTCGGCGTTGCTAATAAACATTTTATTCTCTTTATTATAAACTGGTCAACACAGCTTTATTTGCGGCATCAGGCAGCTACAGCCGGTTTGAGCAGTGTTGACCAGCTCCTTCATGGACAACTTGTTGCAGATCGTGAACACATCTTACTCACAGGTAGAGACGTTCTGGGGGAGTGGGTGGAGCTTAACCTGGGCTTCATGGTAGGGACCCGCATCACCTCCTGCTCCCCTGCATCACTGAGGAGAGACACAGCTGTTACACATCAGTAGGGATGGGTACCTTTCACATTTGAACCGATACCGGTACCGGTACCTGTGAATCGATACCGGTACCCAACGGTACCTTTTTTCGGTACTTTAAAAAAAAATAATAAAATAAAAAAATATATTTTTAATTAATTTTTTTTTTTTTACTTTTTTTTTTACTTTTTTCTTTTCATGTCAACGTTCACACGCACAATATATGCTTACCTAGGATTTGACTTGATTCAACAACAAAGCAGTCGGAGCAATGACAAGCCGAAAACTGTCGAAATTTTATTTACCTACCTCAGTCGTAAAAAAAGAAATCCAAACTTCAAATAACTACAATTTCGACAGTTTTCGGCTTGTCATTGCTCCGACTGCTTTGTTGTTGAATCAAGTCAAATCCTAGGTAAGCATATATTGTGCGTGTGAACGTTGACATGAAAAGAAAAAAGTAAAAAAAAAAAATTTTAAAAAAAAAGTAAAAAAAAAAATTAATAAAAAAAAAAAAAAAAAAAAAAAAAAAAAAATTCGGTTTCTCACTTGATTCGATACTCGGTAGTACCGACGTGTTTCGGTTTGGTACCTCAAAAGTACCGAATTCGGTACCCATCCCTACACATCAGCCACAGGAAGGTTCTTGTATAGTATAGTTTAGATATAGTATGTATAGCATTAAAACTGTATATTGTATAGTAGTAGTGTACATAGGACCCAGTGCCTTCTCAGGAATTTAGCATGTCTATTTTTATCATGCACATCTTATGTCTTCTTATTACGTGTTTTTTTTTTATGTCTATTTTATTATTAGTATGATTGCACAATCGATGCGGGCATGACCACCCGCATTTCACTGTATGCCCTGGTGTGTGTGTGACAAATAAACCTCTTGAATCTTGAAGGTATGGAGGCTGAGAGGAGAGGACACCCCCCCTCTGTATGGTACACTTTCCCCCACTGTACCGAAAACCTGTACCAAACCGTGACTTCAAAACCGAGGTACGTACCGTACCGTGGTTTTTGTGTACCGTTACACCCTACTAGGACTGTCCCCAACTAAGGATTTGGATAGTCGACTATGATTGGCCAAAATTTGCCATTAGTGGACTATTAGTCGACTTACATTTTTATTTTTTTATGTATAATATATATATATATTTTGTATCATTCCATTTGGGCTGTGGGGGGTGTTTAATGTCTGAAGGAGTCGACTGAAGGCTTCTTGTCCTCCTCTGCGAAAGCATGCAATTGGTCCACTGATGGATACATCTTGATATTTGTCTAGTCTAGTGTGTTCATTAGATGGGTGAAATCCTCTTTCAGTGCCTCTGTGCCTGTTTTCTTAGGCAGTTAGCCTCTGGTATGCGTGCCATTAGCATTAGCCACGCTTCTAGGCCTCTTTTCTTTTGGAAAGAACAATAAAAAAATATATATATATATTTTTTTTTATAATTTTCTTTTATTAATTTTTTTGTACAGGTTGGCAGTCGACTACGGCTCCTTTCGACCTATTAGTCGACTAATATGGGTCAGCCCTACACCCTACTGTCCTCTGTTCCACTGTGCATGCGAGAGCATGGAAATAGCTCATTTAGAACTTAACCTTGCGTTTGCCCATTGCATTGAAATGATGTTGTTTTCTTTAGGTTGCAGTAAATTACAGCAAATTACCGTTTCTTTTTCTGCCTCCCAGACCTCCCCCCTCAGGACCCCCCCCCCCCCCCCCCCCACTCAGGACCACCCCCAAGTTGAGACTCCGCAGCATCTAGTTGTTAAACCCTGAGGAAAGCCATTAGTTCCGAGATCACAGTCAGATCTTACCTCCACACTGTAGACGGGCCGTGGCAGCTCTCTGCTCTGTGGAAACAAGGCCAGAGAGAGAGAGAGAGAGATGAGGAGGAGGCCAGCATCTTGCTGGGGGGTTGACAGACACTTGATTTCATTGAGCAGGGGAGGGGGGGGGGGCGGCATTGAAACGCCAGACAACGCGCTTTTCAACAGGTTTTTGACGCGACCCCAAAAAGCGAGACCACACGTCTCTCTCTCTCTCCCCCGGCCTGCCTGCCTGACGACCACCGCCGCCGCACAGCTGCAACCAATCAGCTCGTCAGCCCACTCACTCCGCGGCGCACACGGGCCCTCGTCCTGACGGAGCGCTCCACACATTTGTTGCTGGTTAAAAAAAGCCCGCTTGGCTCGACCCCGAGCAGAACCCCATGCGCTGCGGAGCGACGTCCAAACATTACGTCTAATCTAACGTGATGATTGGCTGGGCCGAGACCAGGAACGTTAAGAGCAAACCGTGCCGCCGCTCGTGCCATTCATTTAAATTCTACACTTTCTCAAGGACCCGTTTGACACCGGAGCGGAACCGCGGAACCCACGGATGGGTCCGGTAGAGGGTTCTAACTGGAGAGTGGCGACAGCTGAGCTGAGGAGCGGGAGGCCGGGGGTCGTTCAGAGCGGGGTCGGCCGAGAGGCTGAGCTAAAGAGCTTTCCTCTGGTAGCAGTTAGATTACATTCAAGTGTGTCGTCAACTTGTCGTCATGCAGCACAAGTACAGTGTGTAGCAGTTAGATTACATTCATAAATGTCATGATGTCATCATGTGTATGTCATAAATTGAACTGCAACTTCTGTATGAAAAGTGCTATACAAATAAAGTTATTATTATTATTATAAATGTCACTATGAATTGAAAATGGGGGACCCTGATGTAAACAAGACAAACGACACGTCTTTCTCTGGTCTGCATCCCCTTAACAATTGTGTATTGAGCCGTACTGTATTGTACCCATTCTGCAATCTGTTAAGTTTTCATTCATTCAAGTTTCCACGCTCATATGGGCTCCGATGAGTATCAGAGGTAGAGCAACGTGTGAGAAATACGTTTTGTTTGGGTTTTCTGACATAGCCTAATGATGTGAATGTGTTTCTGCTTCTTCTACCAGATCCAGAGAGATACACCTGTGTGATGTTGCTATGGAGTTAAGCTAATAAAGGATACTCACAACCACAGCAGAGGACTCACGTATTTGTACTGTGAAGTAACACGACTAGGCCTGCCGCGATAATCAATAAATCAATTAATCGGCACGATAATTCAAATGAATGCAATGATTTTGACGGGCGCGATTAATTGCCATTTGCGCGTTTGTTTTAATGAGGCGGAACCAGTACCTCTCGTCAGTCACTCTCCGTGTGGGGAGGTGGGCCGCTGGCGTTACTACAGAGTACAGCACGGGAGCTCCGTGGGGCAGTAGCAACGCTACATAGCTTACACACATATTTATTCCTGGAGCATTTATTTATCCACTCTGGTTGGATGGTGGTGTATTGTACTTGTGCTGTATAATAACAATACATTTGAATCTAATCTCATTTTGAGATCAGTCGCAAATCGCTTCCTGTTGAATGGATCGATTGAGTGCAATACCGAACCTCTGCTGTTCGCCGTTTTCGCTTGTCTTCAGAGCCTAGAATATGACACGCCCACTGGTGATGATGTCACGATTCGCAAGGGAAAAACCAACTATTTTTCGGTTCCAGCTGAGAAACGACTTTTCACGTTCCGAACCAATTATTTACGGTCTGAACACGCCGGCCGGTTCAAGATTAGGTTCGGGAACCGGCACGGAGCCCTGCCGGTGTGAAAGGGCTGTGTGTGTGAGAGTGAGTGAGTGAGTGAGTGAGTGAGTGAGTGAGTGAGTGAGTGAGTGAGTGAGTGAGTGAGTGAGTACACACAGATGGGGTGGGAGAGAGGGAGAGAGTCAACTCATCTTTGAAAGCTTGCGTTTTCATCATTTACTTTTGCCTGAGTGCACAGATGCAGAGCGCGGCCCAAGATCAATTTCAGTAGTTCATTCACCATAAGTCAGTGGTTGTAATTACCCTGCATGATTATTTGCATTTGGTCCTGTATTTACTTTCAATCGGTAGGCTAAACATTACCTTGCCAAGCGCAAGGCTAACGTTCGCTCTGGCAGCTCCCACCTGGAACACTAAAGAGCTGGCCAGCTCACCAGCCATTAAGCGGCAACCATCTATCCGTCGTTTATGTTAACTCCTTTTCACTGACTGAATATTCAACAATGCAAATCTCATCATCGCTATTCCATCAGATATCTATCTATCTATGAATTCAGATGTTTGAACTATTCACTAAGTCAAAGTTGAGCCATGCTCTATTATTCTTCCATCCGTGTACATACCTGCATACAATCCTTTTACATATCTGTAGATAATATATCTATATCTGTAGTAGGGATGCCCCGATCACGTTTTTTGCCACCGATACCGATCACCGATCGTCGTGAGCCATATCGGCCGATACAGATCGTTTTTGATTAAAAAAAATGTAAAATTATTTTATATACCGGTAAAAAAAATGTTTTTATAAAATATATATATTATATAATTAGACTTGTACTTGTATTATCTGCGAGAAATCGCCACCACGCAACAAGCTCCACTGTCTGTGTGTACTCTAGTAGCCTCCAGCTACGGCCAGGATTCTCCGGAGCTGCAGCTAGACCCTATACTCGAGTAGCCTGCAGCTACGGCCAGGATTCTCCGGAGGTGCAGCTGGACCCTATTGATCATATTCAACAACATGCCCTCAGCTCGAATACGCATCGAATGAGTGTTATAAAACATTGATATCAGGAGCTATCTGTGGATACTGCTGGCCGGCTATATAACATTGATACAGCGCCTCTGTGAACTATTTAGTTCAGTGGGACATTTCGTTTTGAACAGTGAGCTGGCGTCAGCTAACATGAGCTAGCTGAGGTATCATACACGTCTCTACTAGAGTTTGCTGGAGCGTTTGTTGATGTCAGGAGCTATCGGTAGCTGGCCGGCTAGATACCGTTCGGTTAGACAATGCCTCATCATGTATTGGACTGGAAGTGAATGGTTGACTGGGTCATTTTGTAACGGTAGCAGCTAACGTTAGCTCAGGGAGACACCGTCCTCCCGTCACACTAGACTAGACTACTAGACCCGTGTTTACATGCGCGCAGGAGGGGCTGGAGGGAGGAGCAGACGCCGCACAGCTCCCGGTGTCTGAGACAGAACTCAGCGAGACGAGCGAGTGAGATCGGTTTTGACGATCGGCGAAAATAAAGCATTATCACCGATCACATATTTATACTGATTATCGGCCGATAACGATCGGTGGCCGATCGATCGGGGCATCCCTAATCTGTAGTATATTTGTACATATCTAGGCCTGCCGCGATAAGCAATAAATCGATTAATTGCCGCGATAATTAAAATTAATGCAATGATTTTGACGGGCGCGATTAATTGCTATTTGCGCGTTTGTTTTAATGAGGCGGAACCAGTGCCCCTTGTCAGTCACTGTCCGTGTTGGGAGGCGGGCCGCTGGCTTTACTACAGAGCAGTAGCACAGGAGCTCCGTGGGGCAACGCCACATAGCTTAACTACATTTCTCAATAGTGTTGCTCCTGCTCAGTTTTTACGTTTGGCGCCTCCCACTGAGACGTCTGAGCGCCGTGTGACGGGCTATCAAATAGTCATGTGAAAACCGAAAATCATGATCCAATTCTTTAGCGGAGTTCTCACTCGCTGTCTCAGCACAGACATGCAGCGCGCACCGCGCACTGCTGCTGCTACCCCCTCCCCACCTGTTTCTGTTTCTGTAACTATGTAACGTTAGTTAGCACTGCTGCTGCTGCTAATGCCTGCATGTAAACAGAGGCTATTGTCTCACCGTGACGTTAGTCTAGTCAGTGTGGGACCTTCGTGAGATAACGTTAGCTACCGTTACAAAATGACCCAGTCAACTATTCACTTAGTTTAATACACGAGGCATTGTGTAACGTTATCCAGCCGGCTAGCTACGGATAGCTCCCGACATCAACAAATCCTCCAGCAATAGTCCAGTGCATAATACCTCCGTTGGCTAGGTAACTAGTCACTACGAAATGTCGCAGTAAACTAAATAGTTCACTGAGGCGTTGTCCCAACGCCATCCAGCAGTAGCTACAGATAGCTCTTGGCATCAATATCCTACAACAACAACAACAACATGCGTATTCGAGTCCCTGGTTTACATCGCATGAGTGAGGGCTGCTGACTAGGGTCCAGGTGCAGCGCCGGGGAAAAGTCTAAAACACCGGAAAAGACGGAGCGGTGGGCTTCAAAATAAAAGTTTGGGGAAATAAATGTCTAAAAAAAAATTTCTCTAACCGGTCGCAATAATATCGCTTATCGCGATATTTTCGGGGGCAATTAATCGCCCAGCAAAATGTGTTATCGTGGCAGGCCTATACATATCTGATACTATATCTATTCTGTACATATCCCTTACCTACTCTTACTAGTTACACTGCTGGCCAGTTTGACTTACTACCATAGTGTCTTTATACCTGTATCACTGTACATATTAATACTATATCTATATCTGTACATATCTCTACTAGTTAGGCTGCTGGCCAGTATGACTTACTACCATAGTGTCTTTATACCTGTATCACTGTACTTATTAATACTACAACTCTGTACATACATCTGATTAGCACTATTACGCAGTAGTACCAATTTATATATTTGATATCCAGTTGAATCACCTGTACATTGTATATTACTGTTGCACTTTACCGTTACATTTGCACTCTGGTTGGATGCCAAACTTCTTTTCATTGTACTGTATTTGTGCTGTATGATGACAATACATCTTAATGTAATATAATGCACACAGCCTGGCTGTTCATCACATGCTTGGCCACTGTTAGGTAAGAACACAGCCTGGCCAGGCTGACACCGAACTGCTGCATTTGCCAACGTCATACACAAGTCCCACAGTGGTTTCCCCTGAGGGACTTCTTGTACTAGACAGGGAGGCAGGAGTCATTTGGGCTCTGGGTTCCTGGTTTGCTCCGGGAGCGACTACTATTATTGTGGTTTAAAAAAAATACTATAATTTCAGACCATCGACTCCCTTGATTCATGAATGCCAATCAGAGAGCTGGAGAAACAACAATGCACCAACAATAGAGGACCTCGGGCGAAGAGCCATATAAGTCAGTTTTAAGTTTCAGAGGAACAATGTTTTCAAACTTTATTGTCTAAGGATGGTAAGTTAAGAGTGTTGTTTTCGTTCATAGACAGTAGAGGAGGTTGAGTACTTTATTACCTAAATATGGTAAGTTAGAGTGTTGTGTTCATTCATAGTTAAAGACAGTAGAGGTTCAGTACTTTATTATCTAAAGATGGTAAGTTAGAGTGTTGTGTTCATTCATAGTTAAAGACAGTAGAGGTTCAGTACTTTATTATCTAAAGATGGTAAGTTAGAGTGTTGTGTTCATTCATAGTTAAAGACAGTAGAGGTGGAGTAGTCTCTTGTGATATATCACATTCACACTCCAAGTGTGAATTAAGCATGATGATTAACTTCACAACTGCAAATACATGGAGGACTGTCCAAACCATTTCTAAAATTGACTTATATGGTTCTTCTATATTTTATTCTATTTAACTCGATGCTGAAGTTCAACCGCTGAGCCAGAACGAGTTAACAGGTCAGGCACCAGACCAGACCTTCCACCATTATGTTTGAGTAATCATGAATGAATGAACTTTATTTAACAGATTGCAGAATGGGTACAATACAGTACGGCTCAATACACACAATTGTTAATGGGATGCAGACCAGAGAAAGTGTGTCTTGTTTACATCAGGGTCCCCCATTTTCAATTCATAGTGATTCATGACAACAGACTCCAGATGCATGATGACCTGGGTTGTGTGAGTTAGCATGCCTGTCCTGACTGTCTCAGATGCAGTCCAAGATTAAATCTCAAAAAGGCTTTCGGGAGCTCACAAAATGTCGAGCTATTGTTACACCATCCATAAGGTTCCTTCCCCATGTATATATCTGCTAGCTAAAGCGGACTTAGTATCCTGTCTGCTAAGCTTTGCCACCTGCAGCCTGTAGTCACCACCAGACAGAGACCATGCTGCAGAACAGAACACTAACCAAGCTGGCCAGCGTCTTAGCCATCTTCAAGACAGGGTTTGAGATGTTACAACAACACCATCTTGCAGCTGCATGCATGTCGGCGACAAACAAATGTGTCAAACGAGACCCAGATCATTACTTTAATAAACAACAACAGCGATGCCTTCGAAAAGTCAATGGCCTTTTGTGTGTCGCTGACCTAAGTTAGCCTGACTGACAGCCTGCAACACGTCCATTCGGTTACAGCTCGCCGTTTAAACGAGTTACAAAACCACCGTTAAGTCACACTTTATAAATGACATTAACGGGGTTGAGTCTAGTGGATTTTGATGTGTAATAATAGTCGGTTTCGAACCCAAACTGAACAGAGTCCCAGCAGAAGGGAGCCTCCTCATGCGTTAAGCTAACTGGGGGACAAGAAGCAGAGAAAGCTCTCGCTATAAAAAAAAAAAACACCATTAAACACTCGTTTCTATTGTCTCTATATATTACAATAATATGGTGCTTATTGACAAGCTGTCGTGTCAGGAAGACAGAATGTGCAGCGGGTAAATAATAACACACACGGTTCGAGGTGCCACAGCATGCAGCATGAGCTGGTGAGCTAACACGTTAGCCCGCTAGCTAGCAGCTAACGAGCTAACGGCTATAGCCAACACAAGGCCGACACCTTAAAGAAGCGCCACATTGTAGTCTCTCACTGTAACGTGTTGTCTCACCAGAGGTAACTTGTTTATTTGGCCGTCTTCTTGACTTAAAAATGGTTGTGTTCGTTCGTCTTTTTCCCGTCCCCTCCTTCTTCTGGTGCCGGTGGTGGTTCCCTGGTGTTGGTGCCGCTTCCTTCACCTGACGGGCCTTCAACGCAAACACACTAACTTACTTACGTCAACTGCGTTAGTAGCGTTAGTCTCGACGTCCGAAATACCACCACGTGCGTCGCTGCTCGTTTGATTGATTGATTGATTGAACATTTTTATTAACAGATTGCAGAATGGGTACAATACAGTACGGCTCAATACACACAATTGTTAAGGGGATGCAGCAGACCAGAGAAAGGCTTTCGTCTTGTTTACATCAGGGCCCCCCATTTTCAATTCATCATATGACACACACGACATACAGATAGACAGTAGGCCTACTACATCTATACATTCATGACATACCAGATTTGCAAATACAGTACTGTTTGTGATACAAAAAAAATCCAGAAGAAGAGTGTATATACATTTGACATAGAAACTGTACATTGGAGGAGATTGGGTATAGGTGGGGTGGGGTTGGGTGGGGCTGTACATTGGAGGGGGGGGGGGGGGGTAGGGGGGGGGGCACTGTACACTGTACATTGTAATACTGACATACATTTGACATAGAAACTGTACATTGGAGGAGGTTGGGTAGTTGGGGTGGGGTTGGGTGGGGCTGTACATTGGAGGTGGGGGGGGGGGGGGGACACTGTACTTTGGAATACTGACAAAGCCATACTTGGTCTTTACTGTACAACTGGGTTAGGACATTTGTAGGGGCCAGTTTCGAATTGCAGTCTCCCGTAGTTGTTCTTTGAGAGAGTTTTTGAAAGTGGGTAGTGATTCACATTCCTTTACAGCTTTGGGTAGAGCGTTCCACATTGATGTGGCATAATTGCGAAACGTGTTTAGTCCCTTGTTTGAGCCAAATCTGGGTTTCACATGATTTGTAGAGCTGAATGAATGAATGAATGAATGAAAACTTTATTTAACAGATTGCAGAATGGGTACAATACAGTACGGCTCAATACATACAATTGTTAAGGGGATGCAGACCTGAGAAAGACGTTTGTCTTGTTTCCATCAGGGTCCCCCATTTTCAATTCATATAGACATTTATGACATACACAACATACATGACATTTATGGCATAGGGACATATAGGTATTTAGTACTGATACATTTGTGACATAGGCGGTATTCAAATATACAGTACTGTTACCCCTAGATCCTGATAGAGTATATACATATGATGGGGAGGGGACTGTACATTAGGAGGGGGTGGGTGGGTGGGAGGGAAATATACATACGGCGGCGAGGGAATATATACATGCGGTGGGGAGGAGACTGTCTATTAGGAGGTGGTGGGGGTTTTGGGCATTTACGGTGGCCAGTTTCGAATTGCAGCCTCCCGTAGGTGCTCTTTAAGGGCGGTTTTGAATGTGGGCAGGGATTCACATTCCTTTACAGCTTTGGGTAGGGCGTTCCACATTGTTGTGGCATAATTGCGAAACGTGTTTAGTCCCTTGTTTGAGCCGAATCTGGGTTTAACATGATTTGTTGAGCTTCCTCTGGTGTAGTGGTTGTGGTATTCACTGACCTTTGGGAAGTATTTTGACATGTACATGGGCACCCCGGTCGTATAGTGTATCTTGTAGACCAGGCCCATTGCAAGTTGCTGTACTCTGTCGTCTACTCTAAGCCATCCTAGGTTGGCAAAGTGGGCAGGGGTGAGGTGGGTTCTGGGGTTCAGGTCAAGTAGTAGTCTGACCAGTTTGTTTTGTGATGTTTGTAATTTTGTTTTAAGCGCCTTTGAGGTGCTTTGGTACCATGAGGTGCACGCATAGTCATAGTACCCTTGAATGAGTGCTCCTGCCAGAGTCTTCAGGGTATTCTTGTTTACCAGAGAGGAGATCCGGTACAAGAATCTAGTTCGTTGGTTGGTTGATTGAACATTTTATTAACAGATTGCAGAATGGGTACAATACAGTACGGCTCAATACACACAATTGTTAAGGGGATGCAGCAGACCAGAGAAAGACTTTCATCTTGTTTACATCAGGGTCCCCCATTTTCAATTCATGATAAACTGGTAAACAAGAATACCCTGAAGACTCTGACAGGAGCACTCATTCAAGGGTACTATGACTAGTATGCTTGCACCTCATGGTACCAAAGCACCTCAAATGAAGGCACTAAAAACAAGATTACAAACATCACAAAACAAACTGGTCAGACTACTGCTTGACCTTACTCTAGAACCCACCTCACCCCTGCCCACTTTGACAACCTAGGATGGCTTAGAGTAGACGACAGAGTACAGCAACTTGCAATGGGCCTGGTCTACAAGATACACTATATGACTAAGGTACCCATGTACATGTCAAAATACTTCCCAAATGTCAGTGAATACCACAACCACAACACCAGAGGGAGCTCCACAAATCATGTTAAACCCAGATTCGGCTCAGACAAGGGACTAAACACGTTTAGCAATTATGCCACATCAATGTGGAACGCCCTACCCACAGCTGTAAAGGAATGTGAATCACTAGCCACTTTCAAAACTACTCTCAAAGAGCACCTACGGGAGACTGCAATTCGAAACTGGTCCCTGTAAATGTCCAAACCAAACCCCCTCCAATGTACAGTCCCCCCCCCCCACCCAACCTCCTCCAATGTACAGTTTCTTCCCCCTCAAATGTATATACTCTTTTTTTAGACTATTTTTGTATCACAAACAGTACTGTATATTTGTAGATCTGGTATGTCATAAATGTATAGATGTAGCAGTACTGTCTATCTGTATGTCATGTATGTCATATGTTATGATGAATTGAAAATGGGGGACTCTGGTCTGCATCCCCTTAACAATTGTGTGTATTGAACCGTACTGTATTGTACCCATTCTGCAATCTGTTAATAAAATGTTCAATCAATCAATCAAGTACAAATACAGTACGGCTCAATACACACAATTGTATGCAGACCAGAGAAAGACTTTCGTCTTGTTTACATCAGGGTCGCCCATTTTCAATTCATCATAACATTTATGACATACACAACATACAGATATACAGTACTGTTACATCCAGACATTTATGACATACATATACATATATACATACATACATACATACATACATACATACATACATACATACATACATACATACATACATACATACATACATACATACATACATACATACATACATACATACATACATACATATACACCAATAACAAAATAAAAACAGTTAAGAATCATACACATAAGCAAATAACAAACAAACACTTGCACAGCCATGTACAAAATAAATAAACAGGGGAGGATTGGGGGGGGGGGGTGAAAGTATGTGAATGTGTGTGTGTGTGTGTGCGTTTCAGTTGAAAGAGGAGAACACAAAGTGGGAGTGCTACAACATCTGTGGTCTTTGAGCTGGTGACAGTGGCACGTTCTTCCCTCTAGATGGCGGTAATAACCAAGATATGGAATATTTGAGGAGAAGAATCAGGAGCAGTTCAGCAGTTCAGATACAGAAGTCTGAAACGCTACATTTATACTACTTGATTGATTGATTGAACATTTTATTAACAGATTGTAGAATGGGTACAATACAGTACAGCTCAATACACACAATTGGGTAGGCGGGGGGGACTGTACATTGGAGGAGGTTGGGTTTGGACATTTACAGGGTCCAGTTTCGGATTGCAGTCTCCCGTAGGTGCTCTTTTAGAGTCTGAGTCTGAAACGCTACATACTACTGAAAGTCTGAAACACTACAACTATACCACCAGGCACGTGCACACATAGAGCCGAAGGGGTGCTTGAGCACCTGCCCTTTTGAGCCTCATAAAAAAATGCCCTTTAAAAACAAATATTTATATATTTTTATTTTACCATAGACTGCCCTTCCAACTGAAAAATGTCAGGATATAATCAAAATATTAGGTAAAGAGAGAGAGATGCCCCATATTCCGTTGCAGTTTGCACGCCCTCCTCAGCGTGCCTCTCCGCGGACCTATATTTTATGCATAAGTGTGGGTGGTGATGATGATGATGATAGAAACCGCTGTGGCGCATACCGTTGAATGCTGATATTACCCTCATTGAGGGACACGAAGAAGTCAAGTCCGATGGGATTTGGGAATCTCAAATACAAATCGGGATTGGAATAAAAAATGCATTTATATTAAACAATACAGAATATACAGCACTTCTTGGGGTCTGTAGGGTAAGCACTTATTCCCTCCCCCCTGAACATTTATGGAGATGTATGGGCCTTTTAAGTCAGTGATAAAAGTGTCTTTCAAGGATAAGTGAGCTCCTGCACTGATTATTATAGTTCAATATTCAATATTTGATCACCAAAACCCCCCAAAAAGCATAAAAAGGGCCCCCCCCCCCGCCCGAAAAGGGCCCTTAAAAACACACACAGGTATAGTGCCCTTTTCAGCCTTTGAGCACCTGCCCCTCTAAAGTGCTCCAGTAGCACACCACATAGCGTGCTGAGTCGCAAAGCGGTCGCCCCGGGTTCAATTCCCAGTCCCGGTGGCCATTTGCCGCATGTCCTCCCTCTCTCCTCTGTCGGTCCTGCGTGGCCAGAAAAAGCTGTGAAAAACACTAATAAAGATAATTTAAAGTCCTGTGCACGTCCCTGTATACTACTGAAAGTCTGAACCGCTACATTTATACTACTGAAAGTCTGAAACGCTACATCTATACTACTGAAAGTCTGAAACGCTACATCTATACTACTGAAAGTCTGAACCGCTACATTTATACTACTCAAAGTCTGAAATGCTTTGTCGGTTCGGTTGAAATCATCTTGAAATCACGCAGGACTGTATATTGACTTTTGACCTCCTAAATGTTTACTGTGACCAGCGATCTGCGCTGGTGCTGACTTTCCCTCGGGATCAATAAAGTACTTCTTATCCTACTTCTATTCTATCTTGCGGTCGCCTGAGAAATGAACCGGGACACAGGACACAACAAGCAAGAGTTTAAAACATCATTTTATTGCACTTTAAAAACGGTGCTTTTTGAAACAGGTTAGAAGGGGCAGAGTCTCTCCGTAGCAGAGACTTCACCAGGTCGAGTCCTTCTCAGAGCCAGACAGCGGCGGAGTAAACGTGTCTTGGTCAGTGGAAGACATTGTTGTGCTTGTTCGGGAGTCGACCGGCTGAACTGTAAACATGACCGAAATGTGTTCAAAATAATAACGTCTTCATCGTCGTCGTGTGTTTCATCATCATCATCACTGACATTTCCTTCACAAGAAGATCATAAAACCACTTGGTTAGAAAGGAGTTCTCTTTTTTCCGCGGACGGGATCACATCTTAAAACATCTGTCGGAAATCAATCGTTGTCTTAAAAATCCATCCATGTGCCTTTATGACGCATGGAATTACAAATACTCATTTTGTGTCAACTAACTGTACAATATATAGGTCCCGTGGTAATGCAGGCCTATAGTATTACAAGACTGTTGTTGTCACTACATTTCACACACGTGTTAAAAATGATATTACATTATATATCAGGCTTGTGGCGCGTCGTGTGGTTAGTTAGTTGTGGTTCTCCGTACAGGTGCATCTCAACGCATTATTAGAATATCCAGGAAAAGTTGATTTATTTCAGTAATTCAATTCAAAAAGTGAAAATCGTAATATTATATAGATTCATTACACACAGGGTGAAATATTTCAAGCCTTTATTTCTTTCAATTTAGAGGATTATGGCTTACAGCTAATGAAAACCCACAATTCTGTATCTGAGAAAATTTGAAAAATATATTACAGAAATGTCGGCCTACTGAAAAGTATATGCACTGAGTACTTGGTCGGGGCTCCTGTTGCATCAATCAATGCGGCGTGGAGGCAACCGATATATCTCCTCAATATTCTAATTCATTGAGATGCACCTGTACATTGTATCTTTGGCAGCTTACAGACTGTGTTTAAAAGTGTGTCACACACACACTCTCCTATTAATCACCAAGCTCTCACGAGTCACTTGGCTCTTTTAAGAGTGATTTATGCTCAATCCGGCAGGGTTCTGATCAGGTCCGGTTCTGAGGGGTCAGGTTCTGAGGGGTTCTGTTCTGAGGGGTCCTGTTCTGAGGGGTGTGATATCGCACCCCCGTTCAGAGCCTCTAGCATCGCGCGCGCGGAACGAACCCCTGAATGTTGCAACCAGTGTTGTAGTCGAGTCACTAAATCTCTGAGTCTCGAGTCCCCAGTGTTCGAGTTTGAGTCAAAGTCCGAGTCACCAAAGAAGGGTCCGAGTCGAGGCCCCATTACCCGAGTCATCGAGGTTGAGTCACCTCCGCTCTGGCAGTCAAAGAGCTCACGTACAAATAATAAAAAAAGGTCTACATGAAACATAAATGACACAGCGGTCACCGTTTCAAAAGGGAGTTTATTTACTTTGTGACACAATAGCCAAACAAATGTACTAGCCGTCAATATCTTATGCCAAATGATTAGGGCCTATATATATAAATAAAAAAAAAAAAAAAAACTGTATTTATCAATGAACAAGTCCGAGTCCTCGTCTGCACCTTCCGAGTCCGAATGCAGTCGAGTCCGACCGAGTCATCAGTGCTCAAGTTCAAGTCGAGCCACGAGTCCTGAAAATCAGTCGAGGACTCGGACTCGAGTGTTACAACACTGGTTGTAACCGCCCCGTACCGGTTCAGACCGAACACTGGTTGTAACCGCCCGTACCGGTCCAGACCCAACACTGGTTGTAACCGCCCCGTACTGGTCCAGATCGACCACTGGTTGTAACCGCCCCGTACCGGTTCAGACCCAACACTGGTTGTAACCGCCCCGTACCGGTTCAGACCAAACACTGGTTGTAACCGCCCCGTACCGGTTCAGACCAAACACTGGTTGTAACCGCCCCGTACCGGTCCAGATCGAAAACTGGTTGTAACCGCCCCGTACCGGTCCAGATCGAAAACTGGTTGTAACCGCCCCGTACCGGTTCAGACCGAGGCGAGCGGTCGTCGGGTGTGCGGCAGACGACATACCCCGTTATGCTTCCCTGGGGGCGGGGGGAAAAGTCTCCGTAAACTACCGCGCGTCCCTTTCCGTACGGAGCCCTGCCAGATTTGAGAAGCTGTCCCGACTGCAGATGTCCCTCGCGGGCCCCCCTGGTTCTGTGAGCCAATAGGGGGCAGTAGCTGTGCAGGCGTATGTTGTCGGCTACACATCTATTCACCAATCAGGCGGCAGTGTCTATGCAAAGGTTATTCCAATGAAAATTGAGGTGAAGCTACAGTTGTAAACAATGTCTCCTCCTCAGCTTGTCGGCTAACATTATAGATATTCTTCTCATAGATAGAATTCTCACTGAATTAAAAGAATATGATCTCAGACCATTGTGTTGACTTGTAACTGTCTTACCTGATTCTATTGTTATTTTGTTGAGCCTATGAATGACGTGTATGAATTTGCTGACAACTGTGTCTTGTATCTGTGTCGTTGCTGTAAATGAGGGTGACCTCATACAGGTTGGAAATTAAATATGAAACAAGCTAGCTCGCTAACATTAGGCATACCTCTATGAAGCTAGCTAACTTTAGCTCTATGAAGCTAGCTAACTTTAGCTCTATGAAGCTAGCTAACATTACATCTATGAAGCTAGCTAACGTTAGCTCTATGAAGCTAGCTAACTTTAGCTCTATGAAGCTAGCTAACATTACATCTATGAAGCTAGCTAACGTTAGCTCTGGTAACAAAGCAAGGGGGACCGAGTGAAGACGCATGCCTGTGCCTTTGGTCCGTCAATCCGTCATACAGAACATTAGCTGGCTAGCGAACTTAGTTAGCACATGACAACACCGCCGGCTGGCATTTCACCATCTTTATCAATCATTAGCTAACCAATTAGTAGCTGAAGGGGCCGACGAGAGACATCTGGGAGGAGCCAGCAGCAGTCAGACCACCTTGCCGGTGTTAGCATAAATCACGCTTCAAAGTACTAGTTCCAAGTTCATCGCTCACAGGAAGTGACATGTTCTCACTTCCTGTCGGCCTCGGTTCTTCGTGTCATGTGTGAATTTACAAAGGCCTATAAATGATCTCTTTCAGCGGGCTATACACGGCACAGAGGCCACTGGACATCCATACGTCATTTGCACAAAACTACATCCATAACAACACGCGGCTGCAGTACATTCTTACAATCTTAAAACAATCTCTCTCTGTGTTGTGTGTGCAGCAATAGATTATAAAAGAAACATACAAAGTTATATAGTGTCTTTACGATAGAAGCATATCGATTCAAGCCACATCAAAAAAAGCCCAAAAGCTAAACTGTATTAACCCTTTCACTACCACACGACAGACGTTTAACCCCTTTTCACTACCACAGTCGTGTGGTAGTGAAAGGTTTAAACGTATGTAGTGTGTTAGTGAAAGGGTTAAGCTCAATCACTGTCATTATTTAAAAAATATAATAATAATAAATGTCTTAAAATGTCCTCTCTCTTGGACATAAAAGGTAATGAAAGTAGTTGTGACCAGTGTCAGATAGAGCCACGCTGGGCCTGTGTGTACATCTGTATACGGGAGTGAGTTGTTTATAGTAAAATCTTATTTGACTATGTGTGAATATGTACGTGTGTGCGTACAGTATATGTACAGACTCCTTCAGACATTAAGCACCCCCCACAGCCCAAATGGAATGATACAAAAATAATAATAATAATAATTTGAATATTTCTTTTAGTTTTTGCATTGGGGGGGGGGGGGGGGGGGGGGTAGTCGACTATCAGTCGACTATCGGCAAATTTCGGCCAATCAAAGTCGACTATACAAGTCCTTAGTCGAGGTCAGCCCTAGTGTATATGTATATATGTGTGTATAATGTATGTATATATAAATGTGTGTGTATATGAGTGTGTATATATGTATATAAATGTGTGTGTATGTGTATATATGTGTGTGTGTATATGTATATATGTGTTTGTATATGTATATGTGTGTGTATATATATGTGTGTATATGTGTATATATGTGTGTGTATATGTGTGTCTGTGTATATATGTGTGTATATGTGTGTATATATATATGTGTGTGTGTATTAGGGATGGGCATTTTACAAACAAATCCAGATCGATTGATCGCATGATGTACTCGAGTAGTGATCGTTTACTCGTGGAGGAAAACGCTGTACAAAATAAACGTCTTTTCCGGCGTTCTAGACTTTGCTCTCTTATTTTGAAACCCCCCCGACCGTAAGTATTGTTGTTATTATCGCTAGCGGAACCTATCTATGAGCGGACAACTTGTGTCGTCCGGTTCTGTGTTTTTGAGCTGACGCTAAAACAAATGTCGAGATTGTTGGTGAACAACTAACTTTAGGTTAGTTGTAACGTTAGCTAACGCTAGATGCAGCTACGGGCAATCGACGATGAGGAGGAAGAGTATGCTGATTTTAATCGGCAGCGTGTCAAAGCCGCATATAATAGAATAGCCCTGTGGTGCGTAGGCACGACAGCGCGGCTCGAAACAACCTGTTGTATTAAATTAATTGATGTTTAACTTGTCCGTGTTCAGTCCTTTCGGTCACTAGCCCCACCCGTTCATTGTAAACAATGATGCATGTAATTGTATTAACGTTATTGTGTGTCTTAGCTATGTTATACATTCTCAATGGCATTAACGTTAGTTGGGTACTGTCATTGTATTTCGTTGGTTAGCTATTTAGCTAATGTTGATAGCATTGAATAGCATCAACGCTAGCTGGCTACAACGAATTCTCACAAAGCTGGCATCGTAAAAAAGTGCATCCTAGTAAATAATTTAAGATCGAGTTTTCTCATAGCCAATCGATCAATCGATTACTCACGCCCACCCCTAGTGTGTGTATGTGTGTATAGGTGTGTGTATGTGTGTGTGTGTGTGTGTGTGTGCTCAGTGGTCCAGGTTGAACAGCAGGCTGAAGCTGAAGTCGATCTGAGGCAGAACCCAGAGGCAGTAGAGCAGCAGCCACAACAGCAGCAGCACAGCTAGCTCCTCCCTCTCCTTCGTGCTGGAGAGAGAGAGAGAGAGAGAGAGAGAGAGAGAGAGAGAGAGAGAGAGAGAGAGAGAGAGAGAGAGAGAGAGAGAGAGAGAGAGACACACACAGAGAGACACATTAAGTAAATACATTTACACAGAAACTAGCTGCTTCTGACGGTCGGCGACTGGATCCATTTAACCCCCGACTGCTACAGTGGAGCGTCTCAGTGACAGTAGAGACACAGTAGAGAGAGAGGAGCGGGAATCAAACCGGGAACCTCCGGGATTACCAGACGACTGCTCTACCTCCTGAGCCACTGACATAGATTATAGATTATTATAGATCATCTTTTGTTCCTCAAATCTCCTGATGTCCCAGACACTCATTTCATCACCGCTCTGATGTCACACGGATAGATCTACACACACAGTGGCAACAGTCTGTCGTAAAATATGCAAAGACACACACGCACACACAGAGCCAGGTGAACGAGCTATTGCCATGGACCTCCATTGCTGTGCCCATTGAGTAACCACAAGGCAACACACCCTACAAGGCAACACACCCTACAAGGCAACACACCCTACAAGGCAACACACCCTACAAGGCAACGCACCCTACAAGGCAACACACCCTACAAGGCAACGCACCCTACAAGGCAACACACCCTACAAGGCAACACACCCTAAAGTGAGGCACACACTCTCACACACACTTAATCACACACATACACACACTTAATCACACACTCTCACACACACTTAATCATACACTCACACACACACACACACACACACACACACACACACACACACACACACACACACACACACACACTTAATCACACACTCACACACACTTAATCACACTCTCACACACACTTAATCACACACACACACTTAATCACACACTCTCACACACTTAATCACACTCTCACACACACACTTAATCACACTCACACACACTTAATCACACACTCTCACACACACTTAATCACACACCTAATCACACACTTAATCACACACATAATCACACACACACACCTAATCACACACCTAATCACACACCTAATCACACACCTAATCACACACTTACCCAAGATCAAAGTTGTTGCTGTGAGTCTTGCTGCTCGACACTTTGGTTTGATTGTCCTGAGTGGCAGAGAAGACAACACGATGAGGCTTTATTCTGTCCGATATTATCCCCTTAAAGGTTTCAAGTTTTTCAAGTTTGAATAGTACACTCATTTGAGTAGTGGAAAAGGGGTAGGATTAAATAAGTGTATACTTCTTCCTACTCCTTTTCGAACATGCAGATTGAGTTGTTTTTCTTTTTTGTTATTGTTTGTTGTATTCATTGCATGTTCGAAATAAAGACTTAAAAAAAAAAAAAAAAAAAAAAAAAAAAAAATAAAAAAAAAAAGTTTGTTTTTTATTTGTCACACATAAACGTACATGTACTTTACAGTGAAATGCTTTGTTCTGTATGAGCCCCTGAGAATATACAACTAAGCTACAACCTAAGTACAATCTACGTACAGTGAAAGACTTAATGAGGTACAATGCAGACTTAATGAGGTACAAACTTTTAACTCATTCAGCGCCAGGGATTAGCCTTGTCCCGTTCTAGCTATGCCACACTTTAAAGATAGGGGTGCGTCACCTTGTTTGTAGAGCTATATCTATATTCTATATTATAGCTATGGAGACAATACTATAGTCATTTGACAGTCACTTTCTCCAGTCGAACATGCAAAAAAAGAGAACTTTTTTTCACGTATACGTTCACGTGTTATCCCGTGGTCAATATTGTGTAGTTTAGGAGTGATCCGGGCTAATTCCTGAAAAGCTGAGTTATGGAGCGCTACGTGAATTCTGCTATAATCGTTGGCGTTTCTTGCCTGGACACGCTACTATTTCCAAATCAAATGTATATACTAGGTATTATGTTTCATCATTAATGCATGAAAGGGGGTGGGGGTCGTTTTTTGATGCTTTGATAGCCAGTAACGGCATTCGTTTTGAACACCACACACGCTGATCAGCTGGATCGATATGAAATCATTGTAGGATCAAGGTGGAATTGACGTCAGATAGTCCGTACCTTTGATAGGGGTTATTCCAAAAAGAATAGTCCAATTGTCTGATCGCGATTTCCAGTATTGATGTCCATCTGGTCCCGGACATAAATTGGCACAATTTATGGATCAAGTGTGCTAGATGCGTTTCGAAGTGGTCGGATGAAGCGATTTACTTGGCTTCGTCTAAATTCTCTGCCCGAACCATATACAATGTAACACACGGTGAGAAATAAGGTTTCAAAGGGTGGGCGATACTGCCACCTAGCAGGATGCGGCCGGTATTGCACTTTGGGGATCTCAGAATGATTTCCTATGGTAACACCGAGGTCCGTGAACCTGAATAGAATAGTAAAATCGGAAAAAATGAAAAACGATCCAAAAACGTAATATTATGTGTTTGGCGCCCAACGGTTGTCGAGCAAACACGTAATAATACGTGGTTGGCGCAGAATGAGTTAACAGACCTTGGATGCAGGGGAGCCGGGTCTGTGACGGACGACCGGGCTTTCATCTGGACTCATGGCGCCTCCGGCTTCAGTCCTGGGGAGGAGAACAAGCAGACAGCTGTGAGGAAAGAGCTCCTGGTCCCGTACACACGGTTCCCACATTGATTGATTGATTGATTGATTGAAAACTTTATTAACAGATTGCAGAATGGGTACAATACAGTTCGGCTCAATACACACAATTGATAACACATTAATTGCCAAGAACGAGTTAACTCGTTATTGCCCGCCAATCGTTGAGCGCCAACAACGAGTTAACTAGTTTTTATGATTGTTATTAACTTTATTCGCTATTGGCATTCATAATTCATCCAGCAAGGCTGTGGGAGCCTCTGGACTCTGTCTGATATTGCAACGCCTCAATACCGCTGCCTGGTGGATTTCGGGCGAGTTGCACTCCACTCTAAACCGGATGTGGCGCTCTGTGCATCAGGGAAAATGTTCCGACAGAGCTATCTTGTTACGTTATCTTGTGCATTGGATCGTTTTCAAGACGCAAGAATCAATATGCTTTCGCCGTTTATTGGATCTAGCAGATCGAAATCAAATAATTGGAATATTTTTTCTCCAGACTCATCGGCCACAGGTAAGAGGAATCTATCGTTAATTCCAGCTCGATTGTCCATTTATTTCATTGCAATCCATCTGATCAACGTATGTCGTACTAAAGAAAGTCGTTACTGACAATCAAGGAATCATCTATGGTTAACTATGAATGAACACAACACTCTAACTTACCATCTTTAGATAATAAAGTACTCAACCTCTACTGTCTTTAACTATGAATGAACACAACACTCTAACTTACCATCTTTAGATAATAAAGTACTCAACCTCTACTGTCTTTAACTATGAATGAACTCAACACTCTAACTTACCATCTTTAGATAATAAAGTACTCAACCTCTACTGTCTTTAACTATGAATGAACACAACACTCTAACTTACCATCTTTAGATAATAAAGTAGTCAACCTCTACTGTCTTTAACTATGAATGAACACAACACCCTAACTTACCATCTTTAGATAATAAAGTACTCAACCTCTACTGTCTTTAACTATGAATGAACACAACACTCTAACTTACCATCTTTAGATAATAAAGTACTCAACCTCTACTGTCTTTAACTATGAATGAACACAACACTCTAACTTACCATCTTTAGATAATAAAGTAGTCAACCTCTACTGTCTTTAACTATGAATGAACACACCACTCTAACTTACCATCTTTAGATAATAAAGTACTCAACCTCTACTGTCTTTAACTATGAATGAACACAACACACTAACTTACCATCTTTAGATAATAAAGTACTCAACCTCTACTGTCTTTAACTATGAACAAACACAACACTCTAACTTACCATCTTTAGATAATAAAGTACTCAACATCTACTGTCTTTAACTATGAATGAACACAACACTCTAACTTACCATATTTAGATAATAAAGTACTCAACCTCTACTGTCTTTAACTATGAATGAACACAACACACTAACTTACCATCTTTAGATAATAAAGTACTCAACCTCTACTGTCTTTAACTATGAATGAACACAACACTCTAACTTACCATCTTTAGATAATAAAGTACTCAACCTCAACTGTCTTTAACTATGAATGAACACAACACTCTAACTTACCATCCTTAGATAGTGAAGTATGAAAACAGGGACTTATATGGTTCTTCATCTGAGTCTAAGTCACATTATGAATTGAAAATGGGGGACCCTGATGTAAACAAGACAAAAGTCTTTCTCTGGTTTGCATCCCCTTAACAATTGTGTGTATTGAGCTGTACTGTATTGTACCGATTCTGCAATCTGTTAATAAAGTTTTCAATCAATCAATCAATCAGACAGGCTGTTTAATTGAATTGTTGAAATGGTCCAACGTGTCAAGACTTCAAAGGACTGCGTCCAGAAAGTATCCCCGTTGGAAGTTTTTACACGTTGGACTGTTTTGGGTAAGTGAACTGCATTTCATGTTTAGCTAATATAGAATATGAAGATTAAATGAGTTAAATAAGAAAATGAGATTACACGGCATACTTAGGTTAATGTCATTATATATTCATGTGGCGACCGCTTGTTCAGAATGACATGACGTGGCTTGTTCACAGCGCTCAGGATGACGTGGCTTGTTCACAGCGTTCAGAATGTCTACTTGATACAGTCTATCGGGTCCGTAGACATTTCCCGCTTGCTTTTATACAGTAGCTTTACCATAACGCTATTATCAACTTGTGAAAATTATTCAATGATGACATGTTTTGGATTCAGCTCCGCCCAGCAGAAGGTTGATGAAAACTATGTTGTGAAACTGCGACAAAGTATATTATATAGAATATAAATACAATGTGTCAATATAAAGAAAAGCGGAGCGATACATCATGTGTCATACTGAAACACATTGTGTTCGAGCCAATCAGCAACACCCAATGAGTCACGTGACTGCGTCGAGCCGTGGCGCTGACGGGCCTCTCTACCAGGTGACCGACCCACATAGGTCAAGTTATTAGGTACGATTCCTATTATTTACCTGTCGTCTCACGTCAGTCCTTGTATCTAGAGCTCAGTCAGTCACTAGAGAATAAAAACATGGCTAAATTCCCAGATCTTTATGTCAGAGCTGCCCATGTCTGAGAGAGAGAGAGAGAGATAGAGATAGAGATAGAGAGATAGAGAGAGAGAGAGAGAGATATGCCTTGTACATTAATGTTGAGAACGTTGTATTTGGAGAGAGATTAGTTAGGCCGGAGCAGATTGTCTATCAACGGCTCTGAGTTAGGCTAATTGTCGCTGTCCATATCGGTTGTTCTGAACCAATCGATGAGCGAAGGGCAACGTGTATGGCCCTTGATTTGAAACATTATATCGCGACTGGCAACTTGTTTTAGTTTTTGGTAAAAAGAAAAAGTATTATTTATTTTTTCAATTTCTTTTTGGGCTTTTTCTGTATTTTTTTACCCATCCCAATTCACTGACGATAATTGTGTTAGTAGGGACGACTGACCAGGCCGGAGGTACCGCTGACAGCTGGATTCGATCCCAGAGTCTCTGCGGTGGTAGGCGGCAAGTGCTTAGTCCACTGCGCTACCCAGCCGCACCTTGTTTTTGGTAATTTGATTATAAAGTCCACCACTGTAACTCTTACCGCTTACCGTTTATTAGCACGTTCTATGGCATATATTTGCGTGAATGGCATTTCCTTGACACTGCACTCACCCATAGCATTTGTGCTTGGCACAATGTGTAATTAAGTGTATTACAATATTTGTATGCATTGCTTACCCAATCTCAAA
>NC_140167.1:6117519-6122519 GCF_963971535.1 Notolepis coatsorum | reverse complement strand
ACACACACACACACACACGCGCACACACACACACACACACACACACACGTACCTCTTCCTGCTCCTGCGTGCCCAGACGGACGCTGCTTCCCTCGTCTCCGCTGAGCGCCTGAGGCGTCTCCGGCGGCAGCAGGTATATGTTGGTCTCCTGGAAGACGCAGAGGATCTCTGGGTCGGAGGGGGAGGAGGGGGGGGGCGTGGCCGGCTCGGGGGAGGGCGTCGCCGGCTGCAGGGCGGAGACGTGGAACACGGACCAGTCGCTCTCGGCTTCCACGGCCTCCAGCGGCTCGCCGAACATGGTGAACTCCTCCTTGTCGGGGTAGAACAGATCCATGGGCTCCAGCGGTTCCGTGTAGAAGAAGTCCATGTCCGTGGCGGGTTCACCGGAGTGGACCGGCCGGTGGGATCCGTCTGGCGACCGCGGGTCGGCCGTCTCCTCGTCGCCACCGGGGGCCTCGGCGTTCGGCTCGTCTCGGAACCCACCGTCGGGCCGGTCGGTTCCGTCCAGAGTGGGAGAGTCCGTGGCCTGGGACCCGGGAGAATCAGTGTCACGCTCATCGGTACCACCCGGATGTCCGTTTCCCATCGCCTCCATATGCTTTGAATTTACTTGATGGACCTTCTCTGCCCAAGGACCTCCTGAAAGGCAGAGGGCGCTCTCGAGGGAATTTGTGTCTTCTGGTTCATCGGAGTTGTGGCTGGTTTCGTTGGGGTTTTCAGGGACGTTTAAATCAATCGGACCCTCTCGACTTCCAGAGGCCCCGGCGGTCAGGCCTGGGTCTTCATCCCCAGCCTGACCTTCTGTCTCTGGACCACATGTTATCTCCGCACCCCTCTCTGGCGGATCAAAGGGCACGAAGGTCTGACTCTGAGGACCACTTAGGTCTGTGCTCGAATCCAGACTTGATTTCAACGGTCCATCTTGGTTATTTGCGGGGCCACAGTCAACGGCCACAGAATGTTCTGGATGTATGTTTGCCAGATCTTCAGGGATTTGTGTGGCAACGCCCTCTTGTGGATCCGCGTGGTCGTTAAGGACTCCTTGGCTCATCTCATTTTGCATTTCTGACCTTTCTCGGACCTCTCCCTTCAGAATCCCTGCCTCCTCTACTTCCTTCTCTGAAAGAGAATCTTTTCTTCGACATACCGTTTCCACTTCAATCTCCTCTACAAGGTACAAGATACAAGATTCCTTTATCGCCACACGACCAGGTTGGTGGTATTCGTGGTCGGCACCATGTCTCGCACCCTCACTCTCCGTCTCAACATTCTGTCCCTGGAGCTGGGGACCTTCACGAAGCTCCGCGGCTTCCTCCGCGCATTCGGACTCCCCGTCAGTTCCCTCTTCCGTCCCGTCCGTGGGGTGAGAATAACTGGATTGTGATTGGTTGGTTCCCTTGGGTTCTGGGGAGTGTGCATCCCCATAATCAGGCTGCGGTGGTGTTTCATAGAGTCCTAAAGATGACCGCTGCTCGGTAGATACTCGGTCCCTTTGAAGTGGACTGGTGTCCATTTGTTCTGAGTCCTTCTCTGCTTTGTTCTCATCTTCCTTGTGATCAGGCACACGCTCGGACGCCCCTTCCTGGTTCCGGTGCAGGATGTGCCAATTGGCCTCCTCCTCCTCCTCTTCCTCTTTCTCTGATTGTACTTGGATTCTCTCTTGGGTGCTCTCCAGGGAACTCAACGAGTAAATCCCCTCGTCGACAAACTGCTGCTCCTCCTGGGGTTTGTCCAGAGAGGTGGAGGTCAGGTCCAGTGGGTCATCCTCCTCCGGGGGTTTGTCCAGAGAGGTGGAGGTCAGGTCCAGTGGGTCGTCCTCCTCCTGGGGTTTGTCCAGAGAGGTGGAGGTCAGGTCCAGTGTGGCGTCATCCTCCTGGGGTTTGTCCAGAGAGGTGGAGGTCGGGTCCCGTGTGACGTCCTCCTCCTGGGGTTTGTCCAGAGAGGCGGAGGACGGGTCCCGTGCGGCGTCCTCCTCCGTGCTGGCGTAGGGCACGCTGACGTCCCAGGCCATGCCGCTGTCGCACAGCGAGCCGTCGCTCCGGCTCTCGCCGAACCCCTCGGGCGCCTCGCCCCCCGCCTCGCTCCCCACCCAGGAGTCCGGCGAGCCCATCGCGGAGTCGCCGATCGCCGACTCGGAGCCGACGGGCGAGTTGATGTAATACGGCTGCGGGGAGGTGGAGGTGGATATGAAGAAGACTCCTCCGGCCGCCAGGGGGGAGCCCACCGGGGAGTCCTCGCTGGCCCAGGAGCGAGCCACGGCCAGCGGGGAGGTGGGAGACCGGAGGCCCCGGTCCTCCGACATGGAGGAGATGAAGATCTTGGGAGGCGGCTCCTTGCGAACCACGTAGGGCCTCTCCCTCAGGCGGCTGCGGTGGAGGCCGTTCCTTATCTGGTCCAACTCGGTGTCGCAGGAGCTGAGGCGACCCATGGAGATGCTCCTCTCGATCACCTCGTGTGGCTTTATAGGCTGTGAGAGAGAGAGAGAGAGAGAGAGAGAGAGAGATAGAGAGAGAGAGAGAGAGAGAGAGAGAGAGAGAGAGAGAGAGAGAGAGAGAGAGCAAGAGAGAGAGAGGGAGACAGAGAGAGAGAGACAGAGAGTGAGAGACAGAGAGTGAGAGAGAGAGAGAGAGAGAGGGAGAGACAGAGAGAGAGAGAAGAGAGAGAGAGAGAAGGGAGAGGGAGGGTGAGAGATACCTGTTTGTTTAGCCTCAGAGACATGTTCTATCAGCTACCAGCGATCACAGAGACATGTTCGTTTTTTAAGTTGCATAGTCAAATTAATGTAGCTAGTCTTATAAGCTAACAAAGAAGCTACATGGAGCTCACGGCTAACAGAGAAGCTACATGGAGCTCACAGCTAACAAAGAAGCTACATGGAGCTCACGGCTAACAAAGAAGCTACATGGAGCTCACGGCTAACAAAGAAGCTACATGGAGCTCACGGCTAACAAAGAAGCTACATGGAGCTCACAGCTAACAAAGAAGCTACAAGGAGCTCACGGCTAACAAATCAGCTACATGGAGCTTACAGTACAAAGAAGCTACATGGAGCTCACGGCTAACAAAGAAGCTACATGGAGCTCACAGCTAACAAAGAAGCTACATGGAGCTCACGGCTAACAAATCAGCTACATGGAGCTTACAGTACAAAGAAGCTACATGGAGCTCACGGCTAACAAAGAAGCTACATGGAGCTCACAGCTAACAGAGAAGCTACATGGAGCTCACAGCTAACAAAGAAGCTACATGGAGCTCACGGCTAACAAAGAAGCTACAAATCAGCTACATGGAGCTTACAGTACAAAGAAGCTACATGGAGCTCACGGCTAACAAAGAAGCTACATGGAGCTCACAGCTAACAGAGAAGCTACATGGAGCTCACAGCTAACAAAGAAGCTACATGGAGCTCACGGCTAACAAAGAAGCTACATGGAGCTCACGGCTAACAAAGAAGCTACAAGGAGCTCACGGCTAACAAAGAAGCTACATGGAGCTCACGGCTAACAAAGAAGCTACATGGAGCTCACAGCTAACAAAGAAGCTACATGGAGCTCACGGCTAACAAAGAAGCTACATGGAGCTCACAGCTAACAAATAAGCTACATGGAGCTCACAGCTAACAAAGAAGCTACATGGAGCTCACAGCTAACAAATAAGCTACATGGAACTCACAGCTAACAGAATAATTCAAGAGACACTTACCTCCTCTTTGCCGGGGAAGTGCTCCAGGAACTGGGACACGTAGGTCATGATGGACTGCTCATCTGGTGGACTGAGAGTCACGTCTGGAGACAGAAGGAACGACCGCTTCAACTGACCAACATGCCGACAATGTAATGTGACTGAATCAATAGGTTTTCTCCAATTTCCCCACTATCACCGTGAAGGTGGACAGAAATGTAACCGTGCTTCCAGAACATTATGTGACAACAAATTAGTCAGGAGCTATGCTCATTTGAATGTAATTTTTTTTTTTAAATCAATAGGTTTATTATTCTTGGGGTCCCGAATATGCACAGCAAATTCCATTCCAATCCAAGTTTCAAGTTTCAAGTTTCTTTAATAGTTGTCATACAGAAGTACAGAATACTTTTGTACAAAATGCTTCTTACTGTTGCGCTCCAGAGACTGTGCATGACAAGATAAGTATGAAATAAAAACATAGTAAAAATTAGAAGTAAAAAAAGAGGTCACAGTGTTCAGCCATAGCTTTTCAATATATGTCACTAAAGATTTAAGATAGGTGCAAAGTGGTGAACCGAACAACACTGCCACCTTGAGGCTAAATACACATAGTAAAATATAGTTTTATGGCTGTGACACTTTACACTATAGTTAATTTTCCTATGGGATACAGCTATGGTAAGTACACGCTATTGCGCAAAATACCACTCCCGACTCAGGCTGCAGTAGTTCCATCAATCTAGATCTGATCTCGAAAATGATTGTGGATCGTTGTAACCAATGAGTGTGGCTTTCCAATGATACCCCACATGGGGATCTAAATCCAAAAAACTAAAAACACGAATAAACACGAAAAAAGGAAGAGCAAAACAGCCGAATTAATTGAAGTCTATGAGAAAACTGAGTCTTTCTTTGTACACAGTTTACCAAAATCACTCCTAATCACTCATTTCTGAATGGATCTTTATGAAATTTGGATATGTACTACATAAGGCTTCAGGCCATATGGCTATGTGTAAGGCATACCACCTTCTGGAAATACTACCTCAGTCTGGACTACTAACTACTACAAAAGAACTTGAGTAACAAGTTTTTTTACAACTCAAGTTCAGACCTATGAAACTATTACGTTAGCACTAAAAGTAAATTTAGTGAACTTCAGAATGTCATCTTTTAAAAGAGACCAGGCTCATGCATGTGCTATAAGTATAAAGTATGTTGTTTTGGTTTGCAAAAAAAGTATGCAGTCCTCAAAAACGAAAACGAAAATGGCCAGGAGATTCATTGCAGGTTAACAAATGTTTGTTTATTTTGCA
>NC_140167.1:6110019-6112519 GCF_963971535.1 Notolepis coatsorum | reverse complement strand
TGTCTTCTTTGGTACAGAGAGGACCATCCTAAGGACTGATACAAAGTGCAGTGGTGGGTGCGAGAGCCTGCACCCGTTACAAAACGTATGGCAGTATGGTACGCAGAATCCAGCTTTTTAAGCAGGGAGGAAGGAGCAGCATGCATATAGATCACATCGCCATAGTCTAATACAGGCAGAAAGGAACTCTGCACAATTCTCTTCCTGGCTTCAGACGGGAAACATTTCTTTAACCGGAAGAAAAAGCCCAGTTTAGGTCTAAGTTTTCTCAGGTTCCCAATATGAACATCAAAGGCCATCTTTTCATCAATCCATATGCCCAGATATTTATAGGATGTTACTGGTACTTTGTCAAGGCATGTCCCTTCCAGTGTCAGAATCGGAGGGACAGCTGTATTAGCTCGAGAGCGAGAGAAGGTCATGTACTTGATCTTTTTTGCATTAAGGACCAGTCTTATAGCCTTAGCAAGGAGTGTTGCAGTGTATTAAAAGCATCCTGTAGAAGCTCTATGGCCTGAGTTAAAGAGGAAGCCACTGTGTAAACAACTGTATCATCGGCGTATAAATGAAACCGTGCTGGGTTTATCCCATTTCCTAGTTCATTTATAAAGATGGAGAATAAGACAGGGGCCAAAATAGAACCTTGTGGAACACCTTTGTTTACAGTAAGAGCAGCTGAGGTATAATCTTCTACTGAAACACACTGAGTTCTTTCAGATAGATAGTTTTTAAACCAGCTCAAAGCCATTTTACCAAGACCTATGCAGCCAAGCCTCTGCAGTAGCAATGCATGATCCACAGAATCAAAGGCTTTAGACAGATCAACAAACAATGCTGCACAGTGTTTTTTCTTGTCCAGTGCTTCAATTATGTCATTTGAGACTAGCATAGTCGCTGAAGTAGTACTATGGCCTGATCTGAAGCCTGACTGAGACTCGTTAAGAATATTATGGTCAGTTAGAAACTTTTTCAGTTGTTCGTTTACAAGAGATTCAAAGACTTTGGCCATTACAGACAGTCTGGAAATAGGGCGATAATTATTTAGGTCAGAGGGGGTCTCCGCCCTTTAACAAGGGGAGAACCATGGCCGACTTCCATGAGCTAGGTAATTTACCAGCACAAAGACTGAGATTCAAAATAGAGGTTATGGGTTCTGCAATCATACCTGCAGCAACTTTGAAGAAGAACGGCTCTATCTTGTCTGGGCCTGAAGATTTCTTTACATCTAGGCTCATTAAAGCTTTGTGAACCTGAGAGGTCAAGATGGGGGCAAAGGTGAACAGTTGATCAGGGTCAAGTGGCGGAGGACCTGGCTCTCCTTCTGCAGCGATCATCCCTGAGTTGCTAGAATCAAAGATTGAGCCAGCAGAAATAAAATGATTATTAAAGCTGTCTGCAATATCCATTTTGCCCTTGATTTCACTCTGATTTACCCTTAAGAGATCAGGAAGGCTGTTTGGAGTGATAGAACCTGAGGAGGATTTAACAAGTTTCCAAAACTTGGGTCAGTGTGTGTAGGGTTAGGGGTCAGGGGGTCAGGGGTCAGGGTCAGTGTCGTCTCACCAGCTTGCAGCCAGAGAGCTCGTCCAGCAGCGCCATGAGGACCCGTCCATCCTGGATGTCCCGGAACAGGTCCTGCACCTCCATCTTGGGGTCGCACTGAGAAGGAGAGGAGAGGAGGAGGTCAGGTCGAGGAGAGGAGGAGAGGAGAGGAGAGGAGAGGAGGAGGAGGAGGAGGAGGAGGAGGAGGAGGAGGAGAGGAGGTCAGGTCCAACAGAGGAGGAGAGGAGGAGAGAGGAGGAGGAGGAGAGGAGATAGGAGGAGAGGAGATAGGAGGAGAGGAGGAGAGGAGGAGGAGAGGAGGTCAGGTCCAACAGAGGAGGAGAGGAGGAGGAGAGGAGAGGAGGAGAGGAGAGGAGGAGAGGAGGAGGATAGGAGGAGGAGAGGAGGAGAGGAGGAGAGGAGGAGGGGAAGAAGAGGTCAGGTTGCCCAGAGGAGGATAGGAGAGGAGAAGGAGGAGAAGAGGAGAGGAGAGGAGGAGAGGAGGAGGAGAGGAGAGGAGGGGAGAGGAGAGGAGAGAGGAGAGGACAGGAGAGGAGGAGGAGAGGAGAAGAGAGGAGAGGAGGAGGAGAGGAGAGGAGAGGAGAGGAGAGGAGAGGAGAGGAGAGGAGAGGAGATGAGAGGAGGTCTCCAGGAGGAGGAGGGGAGAGGAGAGGAGAGGAGAGGAGAGGAGAGGAGAGGAGAGGAGAGGAGAGGAGGTCTCCAGGAGGAGGAGGGGAGAGGAGAGGAGAGGAGAGGAGAGGAGAGGAGATGAGAGAGGAGAGGAGGAGAGGAGAGGAGAGGAGAGGAGAGGAGAGGAGAGGAGAGGAGAGGAGAGGAGAGGAGAGGAGAGGAGGTCTCCAGGAGGAGGAGGGGAGAGGAGAGGAGAGGAGAGGAGAGGAGAGGAGATGAGAGGAGAGGAGAGGAGAGGAGAGGAGAGGAGAGGAGAGGAGAGGAGAGG
>NC_140167.1:6102519-6105019 GCF_963971535.1 Notolepis coatsorum | reverse complement strand
TTGAAAACATGGACAATAACTCAAAACTCCGATAACCTACTGGGAGAAATACAACAATGTGCAAACACAGCAGCCAGATTTGTGAGCTGCTGTGACAAGAAAAGGACATCCAACGGATGAGAGAGAGAGAGAGAGAGAGAGAGAGAGAGAGAGAGAGAGAGATAGAGAGAGAGAGACATATAGAGAGACAGCGAGAGAGACAGCTGTCAAAATTGTTGACATTTTAAGTGAACGAAGATGTAGTGAAGTGTTGAACTAAAGAACAGAAAGGTCAAAGTTCACTCTGGTGTTGTGATGTAATGGATGTAATCTGGTAGTAAAACAACAAACTATAAATCCATAGGGCCTAATAGCCTAATTACATTACAGAGAGACATTCTAAATAGTGGCTTTAGATGAAAGCAACAGCTAAATGACTAACTTGTCAAACGAAGGGGGGATAGTGAGATTATAGGCAAAAATATTATTTGACATATTTTGAAATAATGGTTGTATATGGCGACAACATAGTAACCTGGAATAAATGACTCAATTCAGATTTTATTCAGATCATGTGCATTATGTTTTTGAAGAGTTTAGAGATGGGAAATACACTTTTGGGGGAATGTTCTTAAAGCCTGTGATTTAAATGTAATATTTACAAGCAAAGCTTTAATACAATATGCAGTTGGACATGTAGACTGCATATAAATGGTAAATGGTGCATTTATAGAACTCTTTTATCCAAATCGCTTTACAATTTTGTTCCTCACGTTTTACCCGTTCACTCACACATTCACGGCGGAGGCGACCGACCTGCATCGGGAGCAATTAGGGGTTAAGTGTCTTGCTCAAGGACACTTCGACGTGCTGCTCGGGAGGAGGGGGAATCGAACCAGGAACCTCCGGATTACTAGACGACTGCTCTACCTCCTGAACCACTGTCACGCCAGAATGTTGTACATACAGCTGTATGATGACAATACATTTGAATCTAATCTAATCTGATCTGATCTAGTGTTATGAGGTGGGCTTCTAAGAGTGGAGGGTCCACATTATGTTAAGTATATTAAGCCTCCTCTAGACGGGACACGACACAGACGTACAACACCTGAGCTGTGAGAAACCAGCCGCCCGTGTCGTGGCATCCTGCCAGCTTCCCATTTACAGCCCTAATGAAAGTTTAATGGGCGAGCGGGCATCTCCACGCAACCGCATCTATAATTCAGGAGCGCGAGAGAACGGGGGAGGCTACAAAGTGTTGTTTATGTACGATGACATCAACCAGACTGAGAGGAGAGGAGGGAGGAGAGGGGGGGAGAGGAGGGGAGGAGAGGGGGGGAGAGGAGAGGAGAGGGAGAGGGAGGAGGGAGAGGAGGGAGAGGAGAGGAGAGGAGAGGAGAGGAGAGGAGAGGAGAGGAGAGGGAGGGAGGAGAGGAGAGGAGAGGAGAGGAGGAGGGGAGAGGAGGAGGAGAGGAGAGGGAGGGAGGGGAGGAGAGGAGAGGAGAGGGAGGAGAGGAGAGGAGAGGGAGGAGGAGAGGAGAGGAGGGGAGAGGAGAGGAGAGGAGAGGAGAGGAGAGGGAGGAGAGGAGAGGAGAGGAGAGGAGGGAGAGGAGAGGAGAGGAGAGGAGAGGAGAGGAGGGGAGGAGAGGAGAGGGAGAGGAGAGGAGAGGAGAGGAGAGGAGAGGAGAGGAGAGGAGAGGAGAGGAGGGAGGAGAGGAGAGGGGAGGAGGGGAGGAGAGGAGGGGAGGGAGGAGGAGAGGAGAGGAGAGAGAGGAGGAGAGGAGAGGGGAGGAGGGTAGGAGAGGAGGAGAGGAGGATAGGAGGAGAGGAGAGGAGGAGAGGAGAGGAGAGGGGAGGAGAGGAGAGGAGGGAGAGGGGAGGAGAGGAGAGGAGAGGAGAGGGGAGGAGAGGAGAGGGAGAGGGGAGGGGAGGAGGGAGAGGAGAGGAGAGGGGAGAGGAGAGGGGAGGAGAGGAGAGGAGGGAGAGGAGAGGAGAGGAGAGGAGGAGAGGAGAGGAGGAGAGGAGAGGAGAGGAGAGGAGAGGAGAGGAGAGGAGAGGAGAGGAGGAGGGAGAGGAGAGAGAGGAGGGAGAGGGAGGAGGAGGAGGAGGAGAGGAGAGGAGAGGGGAGAGAGGGAGAGGAGAGGGAGGAGGAGAGGAGAGGGAGAGGAGAGGAGAGGAGAGAGGAGAGGAGAGGGAGAGAGAGGAGAGGAGAGGAGAGGAGAGGAGAGGAGAGGAGAGGAGAGGAGAGGAGAGGAGAGGAGAGGAGAGGGGAGGAGAGGGGGGCAGAGGAGGGGGGGAGGAGAGGAGAGGAGAGGGAGAGGAGAGGAGAGGAGAGGAGAGGAGAGGAGGAGGAGGGAGGAGAGGAGAGGAGAGGAGAGGAGAGGAGATGAGAGGAGAGAGAGGGGAGAGGAGAGAGGGAGAGGAGAGGAGAGGAGAGGAGAGGAGAGAGGAGAGGAGAGGAGAGGAGAGGAGAGGAGAGATGGGGAGAGGAGAGGAGGGGAGGGGAGGGGAGGAGATG
>NC_140167.1:6060060-6102319 GCF_963971535.1 Notolepis coatsorum | reverse complement strand
TACAGGAACGTTTTTGGAGTTGTATTTGGAGTGTATTTTCGTGACTGTTGGGAACTAGGCTACACTGGCACACCTACTTCCAGTGAATGGCGCTAAGCTAGGCTAACGGTTGCGGCTGTTCCCTAAGCCTAATGCATGCGCAGAGAAGAAAAGGGTGTGTATCTGCTTGTCTAACTCCAGGGTAGATGGCAAAAAGCTCATTTCTCCCAAAAGTTGGCGCGTTCCTTTAAGCATCAGCCAGTCATTTGAACAGGTCAGACAGGGTCCATAGTTCAGTCTGAACTCTGACCTTAAAGGAACACGCCAACTTATGGGGAATAATGAAGGACCCCCACCACCCCAACAACAACAGCCTGTTCAAGCTGCTGCAGTCAGGCAAGGCGCCTACGTACACACGCAACGAGAACAGAGAGACTACGGCTCAGCTTCTTCCCCAGGCCATCAGAACACTAAACACTGAACTCTCCACACACAAGTACACATGAGCACACACACACACACACACACACAACACTCATGCTGCAATCACTTTAAACAAAATGCAAAGGTCACTTTAAAGGAATGAGGAATATAAAAGTCACTTTTTAAGGAAAGAACCGATGTGGTTCTTGTATAGTATAGTTTGGATATAGTAAGTATAGCATAATGACAGAGTTAAAACTGTATATTGTATAGTAGTAGTGTACAGTACATAGGACCCAGTGCCTTTTCAGGAATTTAGCATGTACTATTTCATCATGCACATCTTATGTCTTCTTATTATTACCTGTTTTTTTATGTCTTATTTATTATTAGTATTATTGCACAATCGATGCGGGCATGACCACCACCCACATTCCACTGTATGCCCTCCTGGTGTGTACAGTAGGTGACTAATAAACCTCTTGGATCTTGAAACATTAGAATGTGAATGTATATCCGTGTGTAAAGGGTGTTCTCTTGTCCCCCCCCCCCCCCCCCCCCCCCCCCCCGCAGCAGCAAGGGCCCTGGGCTCCTGCAGAGGGTGTGTCGCGTGGCCCTGCCCCTGTGGCTCCTCTTCCTCACCCTCCTCCTCATCGCCTTCCTCCTGCCCTTCATGGACGAGGGCTCCACCTGCTCCCTGTCCAACAACTTCGCCCGCTCCTTCAACATCATGCTGCGCTACGACGGGCCGCCGCCCACATGAGGCGGGAAGCCGCACCGCGTCGGTCCCTGGTCCCGCCCCCTGGTCCCGCCCCCTGGTCCCGCCTGGCAGCAGCCGACATCATCCGCATCACAGCAGAGCGTCGTCTGCGTACAGCTGGACTACCAGTCGTCCTGGAGCTAATGACTCGTAGTGACGACTTCGACTACTCTTAACGTTAACCCACCTTTACACAGAACGCCGTGTAATGGGATCTGTGTGAAGATGATCACACACCGGGTAAAAGACGGGACAAAGGACGCCTGTGGATTATGAGTTATTTTATCCTGGGGCATGGGGACATAACACACACGTCAACAAATGGACTCCAAATCATCACCGGTACCAGTGGTATGACCTCTGACCTCTTCTAGTCGTCATCGGTTGTTCTATAAGGCCTTGTTCACACTTGCCTGATTTTTAAGGGTTTCGTTTTGGGGGGGAAACATTGTGAGCTAAGTGGTTTTGTTGAAACTTCAGAGTGACGAGAGTCGGCTAAACATTGACAAGACACTGACCGCTGGAATGTTCAGTGTTGCTATGGACTATGGCGACATCGCCAACAAGGCAGGGCGCGATTCGAGAGTAGCTACCGATATAGGAATCTCTCCTCACTGCTTACCGAGTCGGAAAAAACCTTGGTTGATTCAACAACAGTACAGCTAAACAAACCAAAAGCCCACTGGGTTACATTTATTCTCCTCAAGATGAACTCGAGATTTGTTTTGATGCAGTATATGTGGCCGAACAATCATGTAACATTGTATAACAGAGTGTAACATCATGTAACATGTGTAATGAGAAATGCTAACAAGCTAGCGGTAGCCTTCCATTTTAATGAGAAATGCTGGTGGCTAGCGGTAGCCTTCCATTTTAATGAGAAATGCTAACGAGCCGGTGGCTAGCGGTAGCCTCCCATTTGAATGAAAAATGCTAATGAGGCTAACAAGCCAGCTAGCTGTAGCCAACCATTTGAATGAGAAATGCTAACGAGGCTAACGAGCCAGCTAGCTTTAGCCTTCCATTTGAATGAGAAATGCTAACGAGGCTAACGAGCCAGCTAGCTGTAGCCTTCCATTTGAATGAGAAATGCTAACGAGGCTAACGAGCCAGCTAGCTGTAGCCTTCCATTTGAATGAGAAATGCTAACGAGCCGGTGACTAGCGGTAGCCTACCATTTGAATGAGAAATGCTAACGAGGCTAACGAGCCAGCTAGCTGTAGCCTACCATTTGAATGAGAAATGCTAATGAGGCTAACGAGCCAGCTAGCTGTAGCCTTCCATTTGAATGAGAAATGCTAACGAGGCTAACGAGCCGGTGGCTAGTGGTAGCCTTCCATTTGAATGAGAAATGCTAACGAGGCTAACGAGCCAGCTAGCTGTAGCCTACCATTTGAATGAGAAATGCTAACGAGGCTAACGAGCCAGCTAGCTGTAGCCTACCATTTGAATGAGAAATGCTAACGAGGCTAACGAGCCAGCTAGCTGTAGCCTTCCATTTGAATGAGAAATGCTAACGAGGCTAACGAGCCAGCTAGCTGTAGCCTCCCATTTGAATGAGAAATGCTAACGAGGCTAACGGGCCAGCTAGCTCAGACCGTTTAGGGCCAACTCCACACTTGGCCTAATGAAGCGGCTTGACGTGACGACGGACCCACCACCACGTCGACGTGACCCTATGACCACACGGCTGTTGTCATGACAACTGATGACCTACATACCGGACACACACACTGAGGACACCGAGAGGGGCCGCAGTGCGAACACGACCTCGCCAGAGGGTCACGGCTTCAAGGAAGGTGTGTGTCGTGTGTGTGTCTGGTGTGTGTGTGTGTGTGTGTGTCATCCATGGCTCCGTTCACACTGCAGGCCATAGTGCTCTAGCCTTAGGCTAGAGAGAGAGAGAGGGGAGAGCATTCCTCATAAAAATGGAAGGCTACCGCTAGCCACCGGCTCGTTAGCTTGTTAGCATTTCTCATAAAAAATGTCTCGTACTGTAATATAACCCCTTTTAACATTGCGTTCCCGCCGACCCCAGAATCTTTCACCATGTGATCCGGAAGCGCTCGCGTGTTTTATCACAAGTCCGTTCTTCTCAAGCCTGGAGCCACGTTTTTCCTCAAGGTGCTGTTTTGTGTTTTTGAAAACCACGGTAGTTATTTTTTTCTTTATTTTCTCTTCTTTCCTTGGGTGCTGCTGCTGAGAGAGACCTGGTCCACAGTGTTGCTCTCATGACGTAACTCCTGACTCTTTATTTAGACCAGAGTCACAGAGAGGACTCTCCAAACACACACTGACCTGCACACCCTCTCTCTCTCTCTCTCTCTCTCTCTCTCTCTCTCTCCTCTGTCTCTCTCTTTGTCTCTCTCTCTCTGTCTGTCTCTCTCTATCACTTTCTCTCTCTCTCTCTGTCTCGCTCCCTCTGTCTCTATCTGTCTCTCTCTCTCTGTCTCTCTCACTCTCTCTCTGTCTCTCGCTCTCTTTCTCTATTGCTCTCTCGCTCTCTGTCTCTCTCTCTCTCTGTCTCTCTCTCTCTCTGTCTCTCTCTGTCTCTCTCTCTGCCTGTCTCTCTCTCTCTGTCTCTCTCTGTCTCTCTCTCTTACTCTCACTCTCTCTCTGTCTCTCTATCACTCTCTCTCCCTCTCTCTCTATCACTCTCACTCTCTGTCTCTCTCTCTCCCTCTCTCTCTGTCTCTGTCTCTCTCTCTCTCTGTCTCTCTCTCTCTCTCTCTCTCTCTGTTTCTCTCTCTCTCTCTCTCTCTGTTTTAAGGGACTTCACACATCGCCATGGAAACCACATGGGGGGGGGGGGGGTATGTCAGATCTTTCTAGGTTACTGTATCTGTTCAAACGTGAACTATGATGAAGAAGAAGAGGCTCGTTATTCGAGGTGTTTCTTGTGGACTGTAGGGCTACTGTACCGAATAGTTAGAAGCTTCGAAGCTTCATTCATAATGTTGACATTAGAATTCTAAATCAACATTCAAATTTCATTCTTTCTTTTAAAACTTTTTTTTGTCTGTCTGTTCATTCTGTTTAAACCAATGGGGTTTTTCTTCACAGTTGCAGATAAAGATTAGGCTACACTAATATTATAGTATTATTCTATTATAGTATATGACTCGTCATAAAAATGTAAATAAAACATTTATCATATCATAAATGATGTAGCAGCCTATCTGCATCCGCTTGGCGCTCCATCAAGACGTCACCGTCACTTTCCGTGCCCTTATTGGATTATTTATGTTGACGAAACTGACGAGTTATATTCATTAAAGAAAGTTGATTTAATCAAATTAATTTAATCAGATGAATGTCTTTATTCAAATTTAATAATTTCTTTATGATTACGTCATAAAATATGACGACCGACATTCGAAGCTTCATTCGAAAACTTCAATAGAAGCTTCGAATGTAAAAAAAAAAATAATAATAATAATTACATTCGTTACAGCCCTAGTGTACTGAGTCCAGGAGTACTGAGTCCAGGAGTACTGTGTAGAGATGTACTGCGTCCAAGCCGGCGTCTATTCTTAACCCAAACGGTTCATGCGTTTTGCGAATCTGATTGGCCACTGACGTTTCTGGTCATGTGACATGTGCGCCAAATCGCGTGACGCGCCCATTTCCGCCTCGACCAGCAGAAAACCCTAACCCTAACCGTTCTATCGCCATGCTCTAAGACAAACTCTAACTTCGAAAGAGTGCCTAAGCTTAACCGGGGAAAGAACTTGCCGTCACACGATTGGTGCGACCAGAAACAGAGTGCAAAACGGGAACGTGGAAGCATGCACCGTTTGGGTTAAGAATACAGGCGTCCAGGTCAGGGGTGTAAAAAGTACCCAGAAATTATAAGTGAAAGTATGGGTACCGTCTCAAAATCGTACTCAAGTAAAAGTCAGAGTATCTGGCTAAAAACACACTTGAGTAAAAGTAAAAAAGTTTCTATTTTTAAATGTACTTAAGTACTAAAAAGTAAAAGTGAAAACCTTTTTTCTGACTGTCTATTCTTCTGATAGCAGGTGTTTAATCAAAGATCCCCGCTTTCTAGTCTTGGCACAAGGACCAATCAGCATGGGTATGGGCGGGTTCATTTTCCATCGATGGGGATTTGATTGGCTGTTTTTAAATAAAGCGCGGCCGCAGGATTAATAACGTTAACGTTAGTTCGGCCAGAGAAACAAATATACAAATTCAAACTGTTGGATCTGCGAGATTTGTACTTTGTAGGTCTGCATTTTAAATGTAATGAGTAAAAAAATATTATATTTTTTTCCTCTGAAATGTAATCGAGTGTCATCACAGCCTCAGAGCCCTAATAGAGCTCTAGTGTTTGTGTGCACACTTTGTGTACCGCAGTATTGAACCGTACGAATTTTCGCCCGACTTGAATCTTACTATTTTATACAACCGTCTATCTTAGTTACACCCATTATTATACTCCTCTGACGTATTTATTCAGTATCTATAGCTTTTTTTTTTTTTTTAAGTGCTTTTAAGTGGAGAATGAATGTACCATTCAAGTACCATTTTTAAGTGCTAGGTTTTTAGTCGTACTTATACTGTCGACGTCTGGCTGTAATAAAGCTACTAGCACTTGTCGCGCTGCTCCTCCCCTTGTTGTTATGCATGTGTTCCTATTAGGGATGTTCGATATTGGCTTTTTTACCGATATACCGATATTGTCCAACTCTTAATTTCCGATATCGATATATATATAGTATAGAAACTGAATAATTTCAGGTAATTAATATTACATATCTCTTGTCGTGGAATTAACACAACATTATGCATACTTTTGACAATAAATAAAATAAGAATTTGTTCTTACTTGCCTTGCTTTTTTTTATTTTTATTTTTTTAACCAATACCGATCATTTCCGATATTACATTTTAATGCCAATATCGGCCGCCGATAATATCGGACATCCCTAGTACCTATGCAAACGCCCGCCTGAGACGTGCCGCCTCGTACTGTATTATGCAACGTGTCTCTAGACTCCTCTGTTAAGGAGACGATGAGGAATATCATATACTGTAAGTAAGGCATCAAGAGATGGATGCTGAGCGTATGAATGGATATATATAACGATGGCTCGAATAGACTTGGCTTCGCTTGTTATGCAAATCATCTCTCGGTCGCCGGTCTGGGAACGAACGCGTGTCGTCACGGACGCACGGCCGAGCGCTTTATTTGTAAAAACGCGGTACAATGGTTTCTATTTTATTACTGTTCTGAAGCTGAATGGAGCTTTGAATGAGATAACTTGTATTTAACCGTTTCGTTTTTTTTTATTCTGCTGCCTGTTACTGGCAATAAAAACACAAAGTAAAAAAAAAACGGTGTCTGTGTCTGGGTTTGTGTGTCTCTCCTCCTGTCTGTGATTTCTTTGTTTGTCATGTATGTCATTTTGTTTACATTGTAAGTCCACAAAAACCACAATAACATAAGCTTTTGTGATGGATTAAAGTTAAAGGTGCACTATGTAGTTTAGTGAGAGTCAGAGAAGTGAATCATTTCGAAGGTACATTTTCACAACTGAATACACAAAGTGATGAGTAGCGTGTGAAGCTGTCTTGTTGTACAAAACTTGTAAGTCGCTTTGGATAAAAGCGTCGGCTAAATGACAAAATGTAAATGAAGCTAGGAAGTAGTGTGTGAAGCTAGGACGCATCCTGAAAAGTTTGGTTCCCAGTGGCTACAATGTTTTGTTTTCATTCATGATAATAACACCAGATTATTACAGAATTACAGTAAATTACTTTTGCAGGTTCCCCCAAAACTGCATAGTGCACCTTAAGAAAGGGATCAAGCTCAACATGAATGCACATGAATCGGGGTTCGCACAAGGTCCTTGAAGTGCTTAAAGTGCTTGATTTTTTGTCCAAAAAAAGTCACGGCCTGGAATTCCTTGAAAACAGCCCATTTATTTACAAGGTGGTTAAAAAGTCTTTGAAATTCAAATCAACCATTCGCATTGAAAGCATATGATAAATGATATGATATGATAAAACATTTCTGAATAAAGAAATAATTTTTTTTTAATTTAAAGTGTAACTAATTGTCGGAAATTGGTTTTAAGCCATAAATATTGGATTCGATTTTTTTTGCTAGCGCTTGTAGTAGTTCTTAGTTATATTTACTACTTTAATTTCATAATTGTCCTATATACTTTGATTATATTGCTACTTTGTATGCATCTAAATAATGCATATTATCGCACATTCCACATTTAAGATGAGTCATAATTAGGGATCCTCGATATTGGCTTTTTTACCGATACCGATATACCGATATTGTCCAACTCTTGAATGAATGAATGAATGAATGAATGAATGAATGAATGAATGAAAAGTTTATTTCTTGGACATGTTATTCTTCTTATTTCTTCAAACAACTCACAGTGTCTTGATCCGTAAGACCAAACAATCATAACAACAAATTAAAAAAATCCTTAAAGGAAAAAAACATTAAAAAAAGAACAAAGAAAAAACAGGAATTATAAACAAAAGAGCATTGTGTTTGGTTAGCAGACATGTCCAAAAAAAGGAGTAGAGGGAAGCTTAGCTTATTGATCCCTACCCCATTACATTTGTATTTGTTCTTCCATTAATATTACTAGAATTTACATAATTTAGTATATTACAATATAGTATATTATTTTTACTTATATTAAAAGTTTACAATAAAAAACATGATTCACTTGACTGCAGTGAATATAGTACATCACTACATACACAATATAACATAATTTTGTTTATCCTCACTACTCATTTCTGTATTTTTCTAATGTATATATTTTTTTGCTGCTTTTTAAATTGTGCCACATGTTTACTCAGTTTGATGTATTCGGGTAAATTATTCCACAACTTCACTCCACACACCGATATGCACATGCTCTTAATTTCCGATACCGATATCAACCGATACTGATATATGCAGGCCCCCCCAAAAACTGAATAATTTCTGGTAATTAACATTACATATCTCTTGTCATGTAATTAACACAACATTATGCATACTTTGACAATAAATAAAATAAGAATTTGTTCTTACTTGCTTGCCTGGGTAATTAAAGGTTAAATAAATGTAAAAGAAAAGATTATTTTTATTTTTATTTTTTTACAGATACCGATATTTTCCGATATCACATTTTGATGCCAATATCGGACATCCCTAGTCATAATTACAACAACGATTTCAGATGGCACCAGCAGGTGGCACGCTGACTGGTCTGGGTCGGCTGCAGTAGACGTCTGTGGGTCATGACCCTCTGAGCTGCGTGGCGGCCAGCGGGGGGGTGACACTCTGACGTCCGGATCAGACAGAGTGCTTTTCAGCAGCTGGGGCGGCTTTTGCGTCATTAATATTTTGCAGTTGCATAATGTGGATAATGTCGTGCGAGGTGATGATGATGGTGTGATGATGATGATGGTGTGATGATGATGATGATGTCGTGCGAGGTGACGATGTAGGGAGATGCAGAGAAAGGCATCACTAGAAGCACCTACATGATCTACAATACATCCAACAAAAGGTTTAATTTCTTTTCAAATCTTTATATTAACTCAAAAGGCAACTGAGGTTTCCCTCGTTTACAGTCAAGTTGAGTGTTGTACATACAGAAATAAGCAAGAAAGCATATAAAATCACACAGTGTATAAAATCATCACATTAAAGACAACAAGACGAGGCAAGAAGTAAGGATAACTCATTAATTAAAACACGTACAACTTGATTGATAAAGGTTGGAGATCAATGTTTTAAACTCTGCAACAGACGGGAGAATCTCAAGCTGTAAGGACCGTTGGAGGTCATTCCATGAGCTAGAGGGGCATCATAGCTAAATGCAGATGTACCCTGTTCAGAGCATACTGGACCTTATGGACCGAATCGTGCACGGGGTAGTGCCAGTGTACTTCAACGACTACTTCAACTGTATCAGGGACGCGTCTATTTTTTTACCAACTGATTTCCAGTTCTGCGTTCTGCGATCTGATTGGCCACTGACGTTTCTGGTGCGATCTGATTGGCCACTGACGTTTCTGGTTTCTGACAATCGCGTGACGCCTGTGTCTTTGCCCATTTCCGCCTCGAACGGCATGCAAACTACCTAACGCCTAGTTTATCACTGGTTAAGCTTAGGCGACTCTTTCGAAGTTGGTTAAGGTTAGAGTTTGGAATCAGGGCTGGTGTTCTATCTAGGGATGCACGATAATTATCGGGCCGATATCAGCAATTATGACGTCATCCCGATAAACTCGATAACGTTATTGATAGCTCCGATAACATATAATACATTTTTTGGTTAAAAGAAATCCGGTGTGGGTGGATTTGGATGAAGGGCGCTTGTTTTTATTATAGCCTCCTCCCGTTTTGCCAGTACTGTGGTAAAACTGATAGCGTGTGGTTTAGGAACAGGGAGTTTTTCACAAATCCAGCGCTCCCTTTCTTGGCTGTGACGTAGTCACGTTACATTCGGAGACAGACAGTCGATCTGCCAATTACGTCCCACGGCTTGCACCCACCTCTTCTTCTTACCACCAATCAGAAGCTCTCGTTCGTTTATTTACCTCCGGATTGTCAGCCATTACTCTACTCGGAGCTAACGTTATCTCCCCGCCAGCCACATTGACAAGTACCAGCGCTTATACATTACTGGCAAATGTCTTGTTGCACTTGTGGCAACGAGCGTTGTCAGCATCGACTTTAGTAAAATAGACCCAGACTTTTGAACATTTCGTTCTGTCCGCCATTATGAGAGCAGAGCTGTCTGTACTCGGTGTGTGTGTGTGAGTGAGTGTGTGTGTGTGTGTGTGTGGGAGGGGAAGAGAGGAGAGAGCAGGCAGCCCGCTCCCCGCGCAGACAGAGGCAGGAGAGATATAGACAACGGCCAACAAGATTAGTTTGCGACGTTTAAATTCCTCAAAAAAAAACTCCATAATTTCTCGAGTTCCGATAGCAGTACCGATGACGTCGGAGCTTATAAATACTCAAAAGAAGAAAAAAAATTGATAAATATATATATATATATATATATATATATATATATATATATATATATATATATACAGTTAAAAAAAATATTATAATACAATAAATATCGGTTATCGGTATCGGCTTGAGGAGCATAAAGTTATCGGTATCGGTGTCAAAAAATCAATATCGTGCATCCCTAGTTCTATCGCCCTGCTCTAAGACAAACTCTAACCAACTTCGAAAGAGTGCCTAAGCTTAACCGGTGAAAGAAACAGGCGTCACACGATTGGCTGCACATGTCACACGACCAGAAACGTCAGTGGCCAATCAGATCGCAGAACGCGCACGCAGAACTGGAAATCCGTTGGTAAAAGTATTGACGCATCAGGGACACCCATCCATGCATATCCAACTAGGCGTAGCTCAACTGACTTCGTGCCAGTCAGATTCAGGAGTCGTATGGGGAAGGAATAATTTTTATATTCTGCAGCTGTCTTTTAATTGGAACAGTTTGCCCAGTGACCTGCAGATTGTAATCAGTGCTGTTATAGATTCAAGTCCAGCCTAAAGACATGGCTCAAAAGGGACTATATAATTAACCCACATACTCAGCTAAAAGGCACCCTTACATGTTTTTATGCATCTATGTTATGTATATGTGATGTGTTGTGATTAGGGATGCTCGATATTGGCTTTTTTACCGATACCGATATTGTCCAACTCTTAATTTCCGATACCGATATCAACCGATACCGATATATGCAGGGCCCCCCCCCCCCCCAAAAAAATTGAATAATTTCAGGTAATTAACATTACATATCTCTTGTTGTGGAATTAACACAACATTATGCATACTTTTGACAATAAATCAAATCAGAATTTGTTCTTACTTGCTTGCCTGGGTAAATAAAGGTTATAGAAATGTACAAAAATAATAATAATAATAATAATAATTTTTTTTAAACTGATACCGATATTTTCCAATATCACATTTTAATGCCTATCGGCCGATAATATCGGACATCCCTAGTTGTGATGTCATGTCTGTATGATGCATGTCTCAGAATTTTGTTCCCCTCCCCCCTACAAGGACCACAATGGAAATAAGATCTGAGCTTTTTTGTGTCCATCCTTGGCAGTTTTTCCTGACTATGCTTCTGCCACATGTTATTTTATATATCGTCAAATAAAGTCATTCATTCATTCAAGGACCAGCCAGTCAGTAGAACGAGCTCCATAGGTTCCAACATTCCTACGTTTGAGTGTATGAGTGAGTGACCACAATGTTCCACGTCGTAAAGCCACAGTCCTGCCGTGGGAAACATTTAATAAATTTTTTTTTTAAAGAATCAAGCAGGGATGTGACTGTAAGATGACAGCGCTTACACTTAAACTGGCTCAGAACATTTATCAAAGGGAGAAAGTATTACGTCAGGCTTAGAGATCAGGTGTCTGAGAAACATGACACCTACTTCGGAGTTCCACAGGGGAGCTGCCTCGGTCCACTATTATTCTCACTATACATGCTGCCAATTGGGGACATCATTAGAGAACATAATGTATGTTTCCATAGCTACGCAGATGACATAATAATAATAATAATAATAATAATAATAATAATAATAATAATAATAATAATAATAATAATAATAATAATAATAATAATAATAATAATAATAATAATAATAATAATAATAATAATAATAATAATAATAATAATAATAATAATAATAATATAATAATAATAATAATAATAATAATAATAATAATAATAATAATAATAATAATAATAATAATAATAATAATAATAATAATAATAATAATAATAATAATAATAATAATAATAACAACACTCTTGAATTGGTGTCAGTGGACCTGACTGTGTCATGTGTTTCTTCATCATTATTGTAATGAACATCGTGCATGTAGGACCTCGTAGCCATGGCGATCACAGACAGATGGATGCTGTGGTTGGGAGGGGGGGGGGGGGGGATTATGTTTGTGGGAATTTACTTTGATCCTTCAGCTTTTTAGTTTGGTCTACTGCTTCTAATCCACATTGGGGTTTGCTATTTGTGTTTTAGGATTAGGGTTTTAAATGTCACTGGTTGAAGATATAATTATTTATTTATTTCCTCACATTCACACACACTGACGGTAGAGGCAACCATGCAATGTGCCAACCTGCTCATCTTGAGCAATTATGGGTTAAGGGTTTTGAACCCATCATCTACACTCACTGCACACACTCACTTTAAACAAACACTCACCTAGCACTCACTTTACTCACTTTAGACACTTTAACACACTTTATATTTATCTATTATTAAAAAGATTTGCACTACATCCATACCTCATCTGCACCTTACCCTAAGTTTTGTACCACATCTCATTTCTGCATTGTACCTCACTGTTACTCATTTTACTCTGTGTTGTATATTGTATATAATTATGTATATTGACTTTACTTACTTTTACTTACTTCTTAATAAAAAAATAATTGACTTACTTTATTTTTTACTGTATGTAGCACACTCTCGGGGGCTCTTTCAGAAATAAGCATTTCATATAAAGTATTCTGTATTTTGTTGTGACATATAATAAACAAAGAAAGGCAAAGAAAGAACGGTTCATGGAAAGGAACGGAGTCAAAAGATCTGTCTCTCTTCAAAGAGCTGTGACCCCCCATCACTGCACTGAAGAACCACACGTCAGGGACATCGCCTCTGAGCCGCGTGTCTCAACAGATGGACGCTCCCCGAAGCACAAGAAGCCACGGCCCAAGGCCGCCAGCCCGCCACGTCACCTGGCTGCCGGCATGAATCCTGGGTGTTAGTCTAGTAATAATAACACTCCTATCCGAGCTCCGGGAGGGTCAGGACTCTGTGAAGCGCTCTGAGTCAGAGCAACAGTCAGTCAGAGAAGAGCGCTATATAAATCCAATCCATTATTATTATTATCAAGGAGAAGCCGCCTATTCTCAGTCTTTGCCCAGAACTGCCCCACCCCAGTTAGGACAGCCGAAACCCGTCCAATCTTTCGTCGTCAACTAAAGACTTCTTCAATTATCATCTGAAATGGGGAAAAAAATTCAATAAAAAAATATATAAAAAATTAGGGCTGTCCGATATTATCGCCTGATATTGGCATAAAAATGTGATATCGGAAAATATCGGTATCGGTTTTAAATAAAAAAAATTTAATAATAAATTACATTTATTTAACCTTTATTTACCCAGGCAACCCAAACAAATTATTATTTTATTTATTGTCAAAGCATGCATAATGTTGTGTTAATTACACGACAAGAGATATGTAATGTTAATTACCTGAAATTATTCCGTTTTTTGGGGGGGAGGAACCCTGCATATATCGGTATCGGTTGATATCGGTATTGGAAATTAAGAGTTGGACAATATCGGTATATCGGTATCGGTAAAAAGGCCAATATCGAGCATCTCTAATCAAATCTAACCCTAACTAACCTTACTGTCATGCACTTGTCCTAATAAACTATAACCTACACTGTAGCACTCAACACTTTGATGAACATTGTTGCTCAGCTGGTAGAGTTGTGCCCTTCCTGATGACTTGTCGCACAGAACTTGTAAGTCGCTTTGGATAAAAGCGTTCAGCTAAATTACTAAATGTAAATGTAAAAATGTAAATAAACAAACAATACAGGAATATTATTATTATGTGTAATATATTTGTATGAGTCAAAGGTACTTGTTTATTAAGCTAATGTTGTCATTTTCATATTATCAGTAAAGTAACAATTTCTCACTTGAGGTGTACTTTGACCAACTGTCAGCTTCTCACAGAATGTTTTATAATCTTTCCTCCAGCAAGGCAGCAGGTAACCGTGGTAACCGCTCCACAACATGATGCCATGCAGGTCAAACATACAACCAAGTGACCGGATCTGCTTTTGTTTTTCCTCTGTCATACATTCTTAGAGACATCCTTATTAAAGTCACATTTCCGTATTTGAAGCGAGACCGGGCTGAGGTGTCTGTCTGACTGACCGGCCGGGCTGACCGCTTCAGCATGTGACGTCATCGAAAACACCAGCTCCGATTGGTCTACTTTTCAGCACGTGACATCAGGGAAATCAACAGTTCCGATTGGTCTACTTATTTCTGTGGGGACAGACATAGAGACAGACAGACAGACAGACAGACAGACAGACAGACAGACAGACAGACATAAAGACAGACAGACAGACAGACATAAAGACAGACAGACAGACAGACAGACAGACAGACAGACAGACAGACAGACAGACAGACAGACAGACAGACAGCCAGACAGCCAGACAGACAGACAGACAGACAGACAGACAGACAGACAGACAGACAGACAGACAGACAGACAGACAGACAGACAGAGAGACAGACAGACAGACAGACAGACATAGAGACAGACATAGAGACAGACAGACAGACAGACAGACAGACAGACAGACAGACAGACAGACAGACAGACAGACAGACAGACAGACAGACAGACAGAGAGACAGACAGACAGACATAGAAACAGACAAACAGACAGACAGACAGACAGACAGACAGACAGACAGACAGACAGACAGACATAAAGACAGACAGACAGACATACAGACAGACAGACAGACAGACAGACAGACAGACAGACAGACAGACAGACAGACAGACATAGAGACAGACAAACAGACAGACAGACAGACAGACAGACAGACAGACAGACAGACAGACAGACAGACAGACAGACAGACAGACAGACAGACAGACAGACAGAAAGACAGACAGACAGACAGACATACAGACAGACAGACAGACAGACAGACAGACAGACAGACAGACAGACAGACAGACAGACAGACAGACAGACAGACAGACAGACAGACAGACAGACAGACAGACCTTCTGGCCCATGCTGTAAATATTTACAAATCCTGTGATTGCAGAGTGGCGTCCATATTTGTTGCCCCAGTCCTGGCTTTGTTTACCTGTTTATCTTGTTTACTTTGGCTCTGAGTCAGACATAAGATGACAACGCCCAGCGTGGACTCACTACCTTATTGTGCAACTCCCCATTCTGACAGTTCCCTCAGTATATAGAGGCTCAGCGCCAGCAGAGTAGAGGTGAATATATAATGAGAAGAGGCGTGTCTCCAGTGAGAAGGGGCGTGTCTCCAGTGAGAATGGGCGTGTCTCCAGTAAGAAGAGGCGTGTATCCAGTGAGAAGGGGCGTGTCTCCAGCAGATAGAGGTGAATATATAATAAGAAGAGGCGTGTCTCCAGTGAGAAGGGGCGTGTCTCCAGTGAGAAGGGGCGTGTATCCAGTAAGAAGGGGCGTGTCTCCAGTGAGAAGGGGTGAATATAAGTGAGAAGGGGCATGTCTCCAGTAAGAAGGGGCATGTCTCCAGTAAGAAGGGGTGTGTATCCAGTAAGAAGGGGCGTGTCTCCAGTGAGAAGGGGTGAATATAAGTGAGAAGGGGCATGTCTCCAGTGAGAAGAGGCGTGTCTTCAGTAAGTAGAGGTGAATATAAGTGAGAAGGGGCATGTCTCCAGTGAGAAGAGGCGTGTCTCCAGTAAGAAGAGGCGTGTCTCCAGTGAGAAGAGGCGTGTCTCCAGTGAGAAGGGGCGTGTCTCCAGTAAGTAGAGGTGAATATAAGTGAGAAGGGGCGTGTCTCCAGTAAGAAGAGGCGTGTCTACATTAAGTATAGGTGAATATAAGTGAGAAGGGGCGTGTCTCCGGTGAGAAGGGGCGTGTCTCCAGTAAGTAGAGGTGAATATAAGTGAGAAGGGGTGTGTCTCCAGTGAGAAGGGGCGTGTCTCCAGTGAGAAGAGGCGTGTCTCCAGTAAGTAGAGGTGAATATAAGTGAGAAGGGGTGTGTCTTCAGTAAGTAGAGGTGAATATAAGTGAGAAGGGGTGTGTCTTCAGTAAGTAGAGGTGAATATAAGTGAGAAGGGGCGTGTCTCCAGTAAGAAGAGGTGAATATATGTGAGAAGAGGCGTGTCTCCAGTAAGTAGAGGTGAATATAAGTGAGAAGGGGCGTGTCTCCAGTATTAACTCATTGAGCGCCAAAAATGAGATATCTTATTTTTCCCTGTTGGAGTATAAATAATGCCTGTCAAATGAGCCATACTATTGTCTCCATAGCTATAATATAGAATATACGATGGGTCTGCAAACATCGTGAAAATGGTAAAAAAAAAACACACCTCCATGTTTACGTCCATCTTCTTTATTATAATAATAATAATAATAATAATAATAATAAATAATAATAATAATAATAATAATAATTCATTACATTTATATATATGCTTTTCTCAGACTCAAAGCACTTTACAACGTAGGGTTAGGGAAATTGCCTCCTTCACCACCACTGGTAGCACCCAACCTTGGGCTATGCAGGCTCAATGGCTACCATACACTGGCACCAGGCACACATCACACTACACACTGACTACCATACACTGGCACCAGGCACACATCACACTACACACTGACTACCATACACTGGCACCAGGCACACATCACACTACACACTGACTACCATACACTGGCACCAGGCACACATCACACTACACAATGACTACCATACACTGGCACCAGGCACACATCACACTACACAATGACTACCATACACTGGCACCCGGCACACATCACACTACACAATGACTACCATACACACATCACACTACACAATGCCTACCATACACTGGCACCAGACACACATCACACTACACACTGACTACAATACACTGGCACCAGGCACACATCACACTACACAATGACTACCATACACTGGCACCAGGCACACATCACACTACACACTGACTACCATACACTGGCACCAGGCACACATCACACTACACAATGGCTGCCATTACACTGGCACCAGGCACACACCACACTACACAATGACTACCATACACTGGCACCAGGCACACATCACACTACACAATGGCTGCCATTACACTGGCACCAGGCACACACCACACTACACAATGACTACCATACACTGGCACCAGGCACACATCACACTACACACTGACTACCATACACTGGCACCAGGCACACATCACACTACACACTGACTACCATACACTGGCACCAGGCACACATCACACTACACACTGACTACCATACACTGGCACCAGGCACACATCACACGACTACACAATGGCTGCCATTACACTGGCACCAGGCACACATCACACTACACACTGACTACCATACACTGGCACCAGGCACACATCACACTACACACTGACTACCATACACTGGCACCAGACACACATCACACTACACAATGACTACCATACACTGGCACCAGGCACACATCACACTACACACTGACTACCATACACTGGCACCAGGCACACATCACACGACTACACAATGGCTCAGGAGACAGTAGATCAGAATTGAGCGTCGAGGCTTGCAGTGTGAACGCAGCCGAATTCTTCTACCCGTCGTGTTGTTTTTGCCACCGGGCGCCGCTGATGTCACTGCTGATGTCACCGCTGAGTGACACCACGGGAAACGACATGTTTGGTTTCGGTCTCAGACAACAACGCTTGTATTCCAGCCCTTTGACAAAGTCCTCCTTTTATACACGGCTCCCCGTTCCGATGTTTACAGTCTGAATATCATGGGGCTATCAATCGACATTCCTCTTATTAAAGTCTGACAGCTGACTTATGGTATTTTCGGGGGACATTCGTTATTGCTAATATAGCGAGTGCGCGGTCACATGCGTCGAGTTTTGAGAACAGCTGCTCGTACAGCAGCGAGTGCCAAAGCAACACAACCCGTCATGGAATCCGACGTTGATTTATCGTGCACACACTTTTTATTGAGATATTTAAGAGAGAAGAAATATGATGATAAATGTGGGAGAATGTGTGTGTGGCTAATCGCTGAGTACACTGGACGCAGTATCTCCACGGGCAAATGCCTGTGGTGGGTGACGAGCAACGCGTGTTTGTTGATATAGAAGCTGTTGTTGTCTGGTTATGATTGGTGCCGTGATATCCCAGATGGCCTGGAGATAAAAATGTTTTAAAATAATTATAAATAAATAACATTTATTGTTATGGTGGTTGTCCTTTCTGTCAGAAGGTGTAGTGAAGGTGTACAGAATTACACTTCCTAACACAATGTGAACATTACAGAAATATTAGGGAGGAATTCTTTCCAAAAATTGAAATAATTTCCCCAGAATTCCAAAGTATGACAGAAGTGCAGAAATTGCCATTCCTCCTGGGGGAACAGAACGAATGTGCAGTTTTAGCTGCAAAATATGTCAATTCATGTCACAAGAAAAGGGACAACCAGTAGGACACGTATACTGTATATACATGTACCATGTTTTACTCACCGCACCATCTCCTGTATTTCTTTGATCTTATATTGTTATGTTGTTTGTTGTTTATGTCATAATTGTGCTTTGGCAACATTTGTGAAATGTCATGCCAATAAAGCTTTTTGAATTGAATTGAATTGAATTGAGAGGCTCTGAAGCTGTCAGCCGTGTACTGCTCTGCCATAATCTTCAGCCAGATACAAATAGCAAATGCCTGGCAATACATATAATCTTTATAAAACATTGTATCTGGCTGAAGATTATGGCAGAGCAGCTTCACGGCCTCCTCTAAACCTTCTGACAGAAAGAACAACCGGCTGAGAGGAGAGATGGTCACCAGTGGGCAACATGTGTGCATTTTTCTCTGAAGATCATCACCGCAGGGCTTCACCCTCTCTCTCTCTCTCTTTCTCTCTCTCTCTCTCTCTCTCTCTCTTTCTCTCTCTCTCTCTCTCTTTCTCTCTAGATCGCTCTCTCTCTCTCTCTTTCTCTCTCTCTCTCTCTCTCTTTCTCTCTAGCTCTCTCTCTCTGTCTCTCTCTCTAGCTCTCTCTCTAGCTCTCTCTCTCTCTGTCTCTCTCTCTAGCTCTCTCTCTAGCTCTCTCTCTCTCTCTCTCTAGCTCTCTCTGGCTCCATATCTCTCTCTCTAGCTCTCTCTCTCTCTAGCTCTCTCTCTCTGGCTCCATATCTCTCTATCTCTCTCTAGCTCTCTCCCTCTCTCTCTCCCTCTCTCTCGCTCTCCCTCTAGCTCTCTCTACATATCTCTCTCTATATAGCTCTCTCTCTCTGGCTCCCTATCTCTCTCTCTAGCTCTCTCTCTACATATCTCTCTATTTCTCTCCCCCCTCTCTCTCTCTCTCTCTCTCTCTCTCTCTCTCTCTCTCTCTCTCTCTCTCTCTCTCTCTCTCTCTCTCAATCTCTCTCTCTCTCCCTCTCTCTCTCTCTACATATCTCTCTATCTCGCTCTCTCCCTCTCTCTCTCTCTCTATAGCTCTCCCTCTAGGTCTCTCTACATATCTCTCTCTCTCCCTCTCCCTCTCCCTCTCTCTCTCTCTGGCTCCCTATCTCTCTCTCTAGCTCTCTCTCTACATATCTCTCTATCTCTCTCTCTCTCGCTCTCTCTCTCTCTCTCTCTCTCTCTACATATCTCTCTATCTCGCTCTCTCCCTCTATCTCTCTCTGTTTTGTAGAGATGCAGGAAATCCGAATTGGTGTAATAGTTTGTTTAGGGAACAAGAGGGGTTAATTGAACACACACACACACACACACGCACACACACATATTTTCAACAACTCCACCCCAAATTGAGAAAGAGACAGAGAAAGAGAGAGACAGTCTGTCTGTCTGTCTGTCTGTCTGTCTGTCTGTCTGTCTGTCTGTCTGTCTGTCTGTCTGTCTGTCTGTCTGTCTGTCTGTCTGTCTGTCTCTCTCTCTCTCTTTCTCTCTCTATCTCTCTCTCTCTCTCTCTCTCTTTCTCTCTCTCTCTCTCTCTCTCTCTCTCTCTCTCTCTCTCTCTCTCTCTCTCTCTCTCTCTCTCTCTCTCTCTCTCTCTCTCTCTCTCTCTCTCTCTCTCTCTCTCTCTCTCTCTCTCTCTCTCTCTCTCTCTCTCTCTCAGTCCACCAGGCAGGGAGCCAGGCAGCGTTTGACTCGGTATTCAACCCTCTTTGCTTTGTTCCAGATTGAAGATAATGAGATGCGACCTGGTCATTAGTTGAGTGGCGAAGCTTATCTTTGTGTATGGGTACTGTACTGTAGTAGTTACCATGGAAACAAGCAGAGATTACCATGTAAAACACATCCTCTCAGAGGCTAAGTTAAAACATGTGCCTTTATTGGTTGTAAATTATATAATTAAATAATCTATCTATAGATCATAGTAGAACCTCACTCCCCAGGTCTATAGATCACAGTGGAACCTCACTCTCCAGGTCTATAGATCACAGTGGAACCTCACTCCCCAGGTCTATAGATCACAGTGGAACCTCACTCTCCAGGTCTATAGATCACAGTGGAACCTCACTCCCCAGGTCTATAGATCACAGTGGAACCTCACTCCCCAGGTCTATAGATCACAGTGGAACCTCACTCTCCAGGTCTATAGATCACAGTGGAACCTCACTCCTCAGGTCTATAGATCACAGTGGAACCTCACTCTCCAGGTCTATAGATCACAGTGGAACCTCACTCTCCAGGTCTATAGAACACAGTGGAACCTCACTCCCCAGGTCTATAGATCACAGTGGAACCTCACTCCCCAGGTCTATAGAACACAGTGGAACCTCACTCTGCAGGTCTATAGATCACACAGTGGAACCTCACTCTCCAGGTCTATAGAACACAGTGGAACCTCACTCTGCAGGTCTATAGATCACACAGTGGAACCTCACTCTCCAGGTCTATAGAACACAGTGGAACCTCACTCCCCAGGTCTATAGATCACAGTATTCCTGACGCAGCAGAAACCAGACACCACGGTATTCTGGACGTAATGACTTCACTACAGGAAGGACAGAGGCTCACTGTACCACCAGACTAACGATCCAGCACTCGCTTTCACTTCCAAGCCCTCTTTAGATTACATTACATTAGATTCAAATGTATTGTCATCATACAGCAGTACAGTACAGTACAGTACAACGAAAAGAGGTTTGGCATCCAACCTGAGTGCAAATGTAGCAGTAAAGTGTAATAGTGATATACAATGTACAGGTGATTAAACTGGGTATAAAATATTTAAATTAGTACTACTGAGTAATAGTGCTAATCAGTCTAAGGGCGCTTTCACATAATAGTTTTGGTGGACTCGGTGCGGTTTGGGGGGTGAAGTTGCAACGTTGTTGCATTCTTCATTCGTCTGCATTCACATTGCAATTTGTCAAGTGCACTAAACTTTCTGAACAATGTCACGCGGTCGAAAATGGCGCTCGTCTATTGGACACATAGAGAGTGGAAATGTGTGTGTGACTGCGAGCATGTGTGCGCGTCCCGCGTCCCGCATATTGAGAGGATGTCCCTCTTTTCGAAGCAAAAAAAAAACATGGGTCTAAAAGCCCCTCCTAAACGTAGCAACCCGCCTCTTGTCCACACACATTGCTCTGCTCGTGACGCTACCTCATATCGCAGATCTGATTGGTTAGGTAGTAATTTAGCGCTCTGCTCGTGAGAGGTGACTCACTTCCTATATTTGGTCCGCGTTTGGTCCGATGAAGCAAACCGAGACCTACGTTTTCAGGCGGACCAGAGTTTGCGTGTTTGGTCCGCACCAGAGTTCGACTGAGCATTCACAACACCACCCAAATAAAGGCGAACTATCCGAGAAAACGAACTCTGGTCCGATAGTCCGGACCAAACAGCTCTGGCACCCTAACTTACACCGGAATAAACTCACAGCTAATAACGTCTTTCCCCTAGCAACAGGGCCATCCCCGTAGCCCCGCCCCTTTTCTCGTTACTAAGTGACACGATACCATGGCAACGGCGCTCTGGTCACCTTTGACACACTAACGTCCCTTTTCTATCTCCTCTATCTTCTCTGTTGATAGTAACTCCCATCCCTAGCCAGCCCACTATCTTTGTTGATACGGCCTTGGTGCTGCTGCCCCATCTCCAGCACTCTGCCTGCTCTGCTTATGGAGAGTTCTAACATTATGTTTTCCCTGACTGTTTCCCAGCATAATGCCTGAGTGTCAGAGTAAATGCTGTCATCTACAGATCTTTACATTATGTACACATTGAAAAACAGGGCCATTCTATCAGTATGTACAGAGTTGTAGTATTAATATGTACAGTGATACAGGTATAAAGACACTATGGTAGTAAGTCATACTGGCCAGCAGTGTAACTAGTAAGAGTAGGTAAGGGATATGTACAGATATAGTATCTACAGATGTACAGATGTACAGATAACTTGCAGTGATGTCACAGGTTAACAGGGAGCAGTGCTCCCCAAGTTAACCATTTCCTTTCCTACTATTAAAGACTACCTTTTTACTGTGTGTTCTTTTCCCCTAGCATACCATGTTAACCTCTGGAATATGAACTATGGACTATGGAAATATAAACTGTGGATTATCAAGTTTATGCCGAACGCGACATGAACAGTATGAAATCTCGCTCATTTGCTGAGAATGTTGAGTATTTCCTGTGTGTCTCTTTACAACTGTGCCTAGGACATTGGACATGATTGAGTAAATGGTACGTGATTGGGCGCAGCTGTAGGCATTTAGGCTGGTAAAGATATGCCTCCTAAAGTGTGTAAACGGAAGTACAGGAAGTACCGGCTACAGGCTTTCCGGTTTCGACGACACAATTATAGAAACGTGTGAAGTGCACAATATTTCCTCGTTTAAGCCACTGCTTAACGGCTTTGCCTGAAGAATTTACTACATGACCGGGACGTTCTAGCTTGTTTGCCGACAGGATTCGGGAAAAGTTTAGTCCGTTCGGAGGCAGCTTCCAGGGGAAGTACATACACCGGTGTTACGACCCTGGCTCAAAGGCACGCAACCTATGTGCAAAACTGACACCAAAACCTGTGTTTAACCCAAAAAGACTACTCTTAACCATGAAATACCGATACAACCTAAAGAACAAAGGATAGAAGAACATGACAACTCTCCCTCCAGCCACAGACAGCCTGCATGTGTGACTGCAGGGCTGGTTTTAACCTAACAGCAGGTAACCAATCAGCAGCAATTAGCTAATTAGCAGCCCTCACCTGTATGCCCAGTGACACAGGAGGGATCAGGCTCATGGTACATAACAACCGGAAATTCTACCCCAAACACACTTTCGGCAGTAGTTCTTTACCAGGCTTTATCTCACAGAGATAAAACTGGGAACGAGGTTAGTAGGCCATTTAACCCCATTGGGAGGACATGGTGATTGGCTGACTGACTATCTCCAGGCGTCTCCCCCGGTGAGGAAATGGAGACACACCTGGGCTTTTATAATGGCAGCCCCCAGCTATAAGATGGCAGACGACTCCAGGGCGGAGGTCTCTGACTCGCTTCAGTTGCATCCTCCAACTTCGTCCTCCATCTACCAATCTTCTCCTCTACTGCTGGTGCAGAGGTCTAGAATAGAATAGAATAGAATAGAATAGAATAGAATAGAATAGAATAGAATAGAATAGAATAGAATAGAAGTACTTTATTGATCCCGAGGAAAGTTCAGCAATTACTCATCTGGGTGCTCCTCAACCACCTGTTAAGTGCCTCTTGTTGCCATGTGTCTGGTTGGATGTTAAAACCTCTTAAGCATCGGACGGCCCAACGGCGGGCCGCCACGCACTCGCACGCACGTCGCAGCACTTTGCTCTCGTCTGTCATCTCCAGGTTGTGTTTTCGCCCCGATCAACCAATACATTGTTGGAAAGTTGAAAGTGTGCCGCCTTTCGATCGTCACCACACTCAACCGTGATTGCGTGATTCCATTCTCGAGTTACGAGACGAAGCGAGCGTAATTTGACGAGCCGTTCGGACAAGGGACCACGTCTGGTTGTGAGCGGTCCTGAACTGACCAGTCACCGCTGATGGCAAAGATTATTGACCACCGTTGTAGCCAAGGAGCGTATGCTCCGAAAGCGATCCCACATTACACACATTACAAAAACCTTCGTAAAACCTTCATTTTCCGTGGGATTTTTATAAACTTTGGACCTGTGTTACCTTTCAAAAGAGACCAGACTCATGCATGTGCTTTAAGTATAAAGTATAATAATTCGCAAATTACTTTGGGTATGCAATCGTCTAAAAAGAAAATAGCCCCATTTTTGTCCGATGCTTATGATAGATATTTCATTAATATAATCATTAATATCTCATATCTTCTAAGCTCTTCTATCTAAGCTCCTCTGGTGAGAGCATAACCTCCCCCACTGTGCCAATGGGTCGAGCGACGACGCCAGCCAGGAGCCTAAAATACCTTGACCTGTGTGACCTCTGTATCCGGCCACAGGCCACTGAGTGAGAGGAGCAAAGATGGACATATTATCAGATTCAGCAACAGCTCACATAATAACCCCACATATGACCATATACGACCATGCCTGTCTGATCATCTATTTTTTAACCAGTGGCTCGCTAAATTTGGAACCCACATAGTATAAAAGCATGGTTATGTCATCATTCTAGAGCCTCTCAGCCCCCCTGGAGGGCTGTGGTCTCCAGGACTGTTCCTCGTTCTCATGTGTTCCTGTGTCAATAAATACCATCGATTGACTTCACCTTCGTCTCCTGGCTCATCATATCAATCCAAAGAACTCAGTTTTATACTATCACTTAATAAGAGGTAAAACTGAGAACAACAAGCCACTGATGTGGTTTCTCCTCCACTACTAGGTGACTGATGTGAGACCCAGAAATGGCCGGAACCAACCGTGTTGGGCTGTACATCTCAGGGCGGTGGCCACGTTCATTTATTTCACCCCCCCTCTCCTGTCCCCTAGGGCTGTCTCCCCGTGTGTTTTAGAATCGGTAAGTTTGCGTTATAGGTACGTTATTTCAGTTGTATCCCGTCGTCTGCCTCCGCGGTTCACGCGGTGAAAGGACCCCTCCGTAACCATGGCAACAGTACCGTGTCCCCCCCCCCCCTATTGTAATCAGTCACAAGCAGAGTACTGTGTAACATAGTTTCCACATATTTTGTATACATGTGGCCATTTGCCATTTGTATTTCATGTTTATACGTTCTGCCATCTTGGCGTAGAAACTGCGCGTACGTGTCGCCATTTTGGCGCCTCCATTGTTCTCTTGCTGGTAGGTCAGGGTACCTGCCCAAGTTCTTGATAGGCTGCTGCTGCGACCTCTCCGCACTAGCGATTGGCTGCTGGCCGAGCGGAGGGTCTAGTCAGGAGATTTCCAACCTGGACCGTTGTGTTTTGTTCAGCATTTGTAATCAAATTAATTCCAAATAAAGGTTTGCCTCGGTTACACCTGCATCTGTTGTCTTGTTGCGTCACTGTGCTGTTACTGGACCGTTGGTACTGGACCGTGGATACGGCCTCAGCATGCAGTGGGTGAGCCGCAACCGCCTCTTAGAAGCAAGTCTACCTACAGTGGTTTGTTTTAGTTCAAGGAATTAATCTCATCAAAGTGGGCGAACGATTCTCATCAATCAACAATTCGGTCTTTACTTTTGCACCTCTCAACATGCAACACGTGGGGCCCCTTGAGGACGATTTGCCCACTGGTGCAACACGCCACTTTGGCGACCTCTAGTGGCTCGGGTGTGCATATCTTTTAATACAATATATATATATCGAATTATCAAACTATTTGTTGCCTGTCGATTGCCGTCGAACAAAATCCGTTTAGCGGTTCTCGAGTTACATGCCGACTGCCGAGGGACCGTAATGCCAGTCCCTGGTTTGAACCCAGGACCTTCCTTCTGTGAGACAACAGTACTGACCACTGCTGGGGTTTGAACCCAGGACCTTCCTTCTGTGAGACAACAGTACTGACCACTGCTGGGGTTTGAACCCAGGACCTTCCTTCTGTGAGACAACAGTACTGACCACTGCTGGGGTTTGAACCCAGGACCTTCTGCTGTGAGACAACAGTACTGACCACTGCTGGGGTTTGAACCCAGGACCTTCTCGCTGTGAGACAACAGTACTGACCACTGCTGGGGTTTGAACCCAGGACCTTCTCGCTGTGGGACAACAGTACTAACCACTGCTGGGCTTTGAACCCAGGACCTTCTTGCTGTGAGACAACAGTACTAACCACTGCTGGGGCTTGAACCCAGGACCTTCTTGCTGTGAGACAACAGTACTAACCACTGCTGGGGCTTGAACCCAGGACCTTCTTGTTGTGGGACAACAGTACTGACCACTGCTGGGGTTTGAACCCAGGACCTTCTTGCTGTGAGACAACAGTACTAACCACTGCTGGGGCTTGAACCCAGGACCTTCTTGCTATGAGACAACAGTACTAACCACTGCTGGGGCTTGAACCCAGGACCTTGGAACCACTGTACCCAGTGGTGCAGTGGCAAATTGACAGTAGGTCAAACGCTCCACGCGCGTGCGCGTGCGCGCGCATGCACAGTTTTTTTTGGCTGCTCTCGTCCTGCAGCTGGATACTATTGCCTCACAGCGCGGCCGTCAGCGCGCGGCCCAGAGAGCGCCGCTGGCTCTGCGGCTCTGCAGCTGCATGCTTCTCCGGGAGTCCGGTTGGATAATGCCATGTAAAAAGCGATTGCACGTACTTCAGCCTCAGTGACCGAGGTATAACGCCGTTATACCGAGTTATACCAGCACTGCACCACTGACTGTACCACCGTGCCGCCCTGCGTTGCACTTGAGATAGGTCAGTTACGTCACTGCTGCAACCTGACGGGCATGACATGTTTTATCAGGCTGCCACGTTCTGTTATTTACATAGGTAGTCAGTTTACTTAGTATTGTACTTACACTATAGGTACAGGTCAGGCATCTATAAGTCAACACCCCGTCTGAACAGGTGCACAGTAGTGTTAGTCTCACCAGGCATTATGGGATGTGTGGACTTGCCCGTGTCAGCAAGTAAAGACAGAAAATAATTAACCGTCGAGACCATTTCTTGCACGAGCAGCAAAAGATGTAACGTTACGTTTTTTCATCGTTTATTTTGAGATTTGATTTAAATGTTACGTTAGAGATGAAGACTAGATTGGATGAATAAATAAAACAGACTTGGCTGAGGACCGGCTGGAGCTGAACAGCAGCAGACTGGATGGAGAGACTGTCCACAGACCTGTTAGTCCTTAATCTAAAGCTTCCAGGCAGAGACCTTCACAGTTTGAACAGGTCAATGTAAAAACAAAATGGAAAGGTCACTATAAAGGAATGTGGAATATAAGTCAAGTCAAGTCAAGTCAATTTTATTTATATAGCACATTTCCATGCAGCGGCAGCTGGCACCAAAGTGCTTCACAGGCAGGTTGATAAAAACAAAATAATGTGATGCAAGATATAAGATTAAAAACATAGTAAAGCGGCGGTTAGGTGGTCGAGCGGAGATTGCGTTCGTCACCAGCCCCGGAGCTGTGAGCTTGATTCGCCTGTTCGAATCCAGCTCACAGCTCCGGGGTTGTCACCAGCTTGGCTGGCCGTCTGCACTGATACAATTGGCTGTATCAGAGGGTGGGAGAAGCTGGCGGGGTGGGTCCGGGTCGTTGTAAACAGCGACTCCTACAGTTCGGTCGGGGCGCCTGCTAAGCGCGGATTGGACGTGAGGGGGATAGTGTGGTCCTCCCACACGCTACGCCCTCTCAATGAGAATCCGCGCTGCCAGGTGAAAAGAAGCGGTGATTGGCTGGACGTGTGTCGGAGGAAGCACGTGGTAGCCTCCACTCTCCCAAATGATCTGACTGTGGGGGGTAAGTGCGCAGCGACCAGGAAGGGACTGGGAATTGGCATACGACTAACATTGGGATGGGAGAAAATCGGAGGAAAAAATTGAGGGAGAAAAAGATCAAAAAAAAAAAAAAAAAAAAAAAAAAAAAAACATAGTAAAGCAATGAAAGTAATAAAAACAGGTAGGGCATAGTAAAACAAAGAGGATAGAAGGGCCAGGGGTCTAGTAGTGATTAAGTGGGGGGGAAGGCCAAGGAGAACAGGTAGGTTTTTAAAAGTGATTTAAAAGCCTGTACAGTCTGGGCAGTCCGTACGTTGAGGGGGAGGCTGTTCCACAATCTAGGCGCTGCGGTGGAGAAGGCTCTGTCTCCCCTAGTCTTGAGCCTAGTTCTAGGCACCACCAGTAGCAGCTGGTCAGCTGATCTGAGGGATCGGTGGGGGGTGTGGCGGTGCAAGAGCTCAGACAGATAGGGAGGAGCCGTGCCATTTAGTGATTTAAAAACATTTAGGGCTAATTTAAAATCATAAAGGTCACTTTAAGGTAGAACCGATGTGGTTCTTGTATAGTATAGTTTAGATATAGTAAGTATAGCATAATGACGGAGTTAAAACTGTTTATTGTATAGTAGTGTACATAGGACCAAGTGCCTTCTCAGGAATTTAGCATGTCTATTTTATCATGACCATCTCATGTCTTTTTATTATCTGTCTATTTTATGATTAGTATTATTGCACAATCGAAGCGGGCATGACCACCTGCATTTCACTGTATGCCCTGTATGTGACAAATAAACCTCTTGAATCTTGAATCTAGTGAATACAGAGGAGTGACACAGCCATCACTTTCTGTCATGTGACCAAACACCAAGGGAGCTGCAGATCAAGTATGACTCAAGATCCAGCAAATTCATATCAAATGACAAACTTCTAATTATTTATTATCATTATTATTTATTTAGAACAATTTGTTAATATATATATATTTAAACAAAAAGTTTAAAAAAATGTAGTTTATTGCAAAACCGAAATGTTAATCCTAGTTTGAATTTACATGTTGGTCGTGAGCCGCTTGCGCAGTGCTCTGGAGCGCTCGACTCGTGTAAAACAAACCTACGTGCACAGAATGCCGGCGCTCGTAAACGTTCTCTTTTTCAACCTGAAGCCAAACCTGAAGTAATGTTTCTGACAACATTTGAGGGGAGATTTGGATCTGAAATCGTTGGGTCAGATTTGATCTGCATTTGATTGACAGTTTGATCTGAATTGCGTTTGATGGTTAACGCACAGGTCTGGTGCCGCGGCGATGGGCGAGCAGATCAGCTCATTTGCATTTAAAGGTACAGTACACAGAAACAGCCGTTTAGAACAGGACTTAGTTTATACATTTACATTTACATTTAGTCATTTAGCTGACGCTTTTATCCAAAGCGACTTACAAGTTCTGTACGACAAGCCATCAGGAAGGGCACAACTCTATCAGCTGAGTAACAATGTTCATCAAAGTGTTGAGTGCTACAGTGTAGGTTAGTTTATTAGGACAAGTGCATGACAGTACGGTTAGTTAGGGTTAGATTTTTTTTTTTTTTTTTTTTTTCAGATAATGGTTGAAGAAGTGCGTCTTTAGTCGACGGCGAAAGATTGGACGTGATTCGGCTGTCCTAACTGGGGTGGGTAGTTCATTCCACCATTGTGGGGCAAGGACTGAGAATAGGCGACTTCTCTTTGATGACCCTCCCGGAGCTTGGATAGGAGTAGGTCTGAGGCGGCCAGAAGATGCAGAGCGTAGGGGTCTTGAGGGTGTGTAGTTAGACACCATTGACCGGAGGTAGGCGGGAGCGGTTCCCTTTGCCGCACGGTATGCTAGGTCGAGGGCCTTGAAGCGGATTCGTGCAGCAATGGGGAGCCAGTGCAGGTCCCTAAGAAGTGGGGTGACATGGGCCGACTTCGGTAGGTTTGAGATCAGGCGGGCCGCTGCGTTCTGAATGAGTTGAAGAGGCTTAGTGGCAGTGGCCGGGAGGCCAGCGAGCAGTGCATTGCAGTAGTCGAGGCGGGAGATGACTGTTGGTTGGACGAGGAGTTGGGTGGCTTCTTTTGTCAGGAAGGGGCGGATCCTTCTGACGTTGCTCAGGAGGAATCGGCAGGTTCTGGTCGTCGCTGCGATGTGAGCAGAGAAGTTCAACTGGTCGTCGAGGACAACACCAAGGTTCTTGGCGGTCGGGGACGCAGTCACAGCTGCATTCTCGACTGTGATTGAAAGGTCGGTTAGGGGGGAGGATTTGGCCGGCAGGTGGAGCAATTCTGTTTTGCTTAGGTTCAGTTTGAGGTGGTTGGACGTCATCCAGGCGGAGATGTCGGACAGACAGGCCGAGATCCGCTCAGAGACGTGGATATCTGAGGGAGGGAAGGAGAGGAAGAGTTGAGTATCGTCGGCATAACAATGGTAGGAGAAGCCATGAGACGTGATAATGTTACCCAGTGATTTAGTGTAGAGGGAGAAGAGAAGGGGTCCTAAAACAGAGCCCTGGGGGACACCCGTCCGCAGGGGGCGGGTGGCCGACAGGGTCCCTCTCCATGACACTTGGTAGGAGCGGTCATTGAGGTATGATGACAGCCATGTCAGCGCAGAGCCAGCCACTCCCATTCCTGCGAGGGCCGCAAGGAGGATCTGGTGGTTGACTGTGTCGAAGGCTGCAGATAGATCTAGGAGAATCAGGACAGAGGAGAGGCCTTTCGCTTTTGCTAAGTGAAGTGCCTCTGTGACCGCAATGAGGGCTGTCTCTGTGGAGTGACCAGTCCTGAAGCCTGACTGATTAGGGTCTAGGAGGTCATTCTGTAAGAGATAAGCAGTAAGTTGGTTGGATACAGCACGTTCAAGTGTTTTAGAAAGGAAGGAGAGAAGAGAGACAGGACGGTAGTTGCCTATGACGGTAGGGTTCAGGGTTGGTTTTTTTATGAGCGGCGTAACTCTGGCTTGTTTTAGGGAGGCAGGGACCACCCCCGAGTTGAGTGAGGAGTTGATGGTTGCCGTTAGGAATGGGAGGATGTCCGGTGCTATGGTCTGGAGGAGTGGGGAGGGTAGCTGGTCCAGCTGGCAAGTAGTCGGACGGTTCGACGTTACCAGTGTCAGGGTCTCTGCTTCTGTAATGGGAGAGAAAGATGACAGAGTGAAGGATGAGGTTCTCGATTCAGCATTTGGAATGGGTGGGGGTTGGGAGAAGGAGCTGCGGATGTTCTCCACTTTTTCCTCAAAGAAGATCGCAAAGTCTTCGGCAGAGAAAGATGAGGGAGGGGGGGGTGGGGGGGGAGTGAGGAGGGAGGACATGGTAGCATGCAGTTTGCGAAGATTCTTGGCAGAGGCCTCGATCCTATGGTGGAAGAAAGAAGCTTTGGCATTAGTGATGGTTTTGGAGAATGTTAACAAGAGGTTGTGATATGTGTCGATGTCAGCAGTGAGGCGTGACTTTCTATACTTCCTTTCAGCTGCTCTCAGGACCTGTCTTTGTTCTCTCACTGGATCTGTCAGCCATGGACTGGGTGGGGAACGACGGGCAGGTTTCTCAACGAGGGGACAGAGCTTGTTGAAGGAGGTTGCAAGGGCTGAAAGGAGGGTGGAGGTTGCCATCTCTGTGGAGAGAGCAGAGAAGGTGTCACTCAGAGGTAGAGCGGATAGTATGTCAGAGGAGAGGGTGGAGGGGGATAGGGAGGGCAGGTTGCGTCTGAGTGAGACTGTTTGAGTTGGGGTGAAGACCTTTCGGTTAAGCATGAGAGTTAGTGAGAAGGATATGAAGGAATGGTCAGATACATGTAGGGGAGTTACCGTGGTGTTAATGATGCTGGAGTTACGGGAAAATATGAGATCCAAGGAGTTGCCTGCTTTGTGGGTGGGAGGCATGGCAGTGGGAGTCAGGTCAAACGATTGTAGGAGGGAGACTACTATGACTGACTGAGATGAGTCAGGCAGGTTGAAGTCGCCCAATAGAAGGAGAGGGGTACCATCTTCCGGTAAGGAGCTAAGAAGCATGTCCAGCTCATCTGTGAAGTGATCGAGTGTACCTGGAGGGCGGTAGAGTGTAACAATGGTGAGATTGAAAGGATTAGAGACAGATACTGCATGATATTCGAGAGAGGAGAGTGACAGTTCTGGGAGTGGTGTTACGTTTGTAGCCCATGAAGGAGATGTCATGAGGCCAGTGCCTCCACCCCGTCTGGAAGGTCGAGGTGTGTGAGTGAAGTTATAGTTTGTAGATAATGCTGCAGGTGTTGATGAGCTATTGGGGGTTATCCAGGTCTCAGTTAGAGCCAGGAGCTGCAGATTTAGACTATGGGCGTAGGCAGTAATGAAGTCAGCTTTCTTGACTGCTGATTGACAATTCCATAAGCCTCCCCGTACTGTGACGGGTGTATTAGTGGCTGTAGGAGGGTAGGAGAGATTAGCCGGGTTGCTAGCAAACTGCCGTGGGTGGGTTAAATCTGTTCTAGAGGAGCAGATTGTGGATATAGGTATGAGACACATTGTCTTGTCAAGAGTGGCAGGGAGGAAGTAGAGAAATAGCAGAGTGGGAGGGAAAGGATTTTTCAGAGTGGAGTGTAAGATAGGACTAGGGTGTACTTAGCACTAGGTGGATCGGTGGGTCCCTCGGCGGAGAACTCCAGGAAAACTCCTCCTCTTTGTCCCTCTTCGTTTCTCGACGCTTCACTGACGCTACACCAGCAAGCCTTTAAATCTCAAACACTAATTAGTGCTGTCTTAACACCTGGCCCTTAATGGGGGCACTTAACAAAACAAAATGGCCGTTTTAAACACGCCCCTTTAATCAAGTCAGCTGGTTCCTCACTTTTAAGATTCACTAATAAACTTTAAATGGCTTACCCTAGTTTTCAGTATAAAGCAATGTTTCTCAGTGAGTGTGTCCTGTCCTTCCTTAACAGAGCTCAGCACAGAGTGATTTCAACACAGTCTGGACCTCTGCTTTTAAACAGGGCAGGCTCTTAATGGCTCACTCAGAAAATCAGTTGCTACTAGTAAACAGGAAACAGTCCCTTAATGGGGGCACTTAACTAAACAAAATGGCCGTTTTAAACACGCCCCTTTAATCAAGTCAGCTGGTTCCTCACTTTTAAGATTCACTAATAAACTTAAAATGGCTTACCCTAGTTTTCAGTATAAAGCAATGTTTCTCAGTGAGTGTGTCCTGTCCTTCCTTAACAGAGCTCAGCACAGAGTGATTTCAACACAGTCTGGACCTCTGCTTTTAAACAGGGCAGGCTCTTAATGGCTCACTCAGAAAATCAGTTGCTACTAGTAAACAGGAAACAGTCCCTTAATGGGGGCACTTAACTAAACAAAATGGCCGTTTTAAACACGCCCCTTTAATCAAGTCAGCTGGTTCCTCACTTTTAAGATTCACTAATAAACTTAAAATGGCTTACCCTAGTTTTCAGTATAAAGCAATGTTTCTCATGTGTTTATAATGTGTGATGGAGTGTAGTATAATAGTGTGATAGTATAATAGTGTGTAATGTATAATAGTGTAATAGTGTATAATAGTGTAATAGTGTGTAATGTATAATAGTGTAATAGTGTGTAATGTATAATAGTGTGTAATGTATAAAAGTGTAATAGTGTGATAGTGTAATAGTGTGTAATGTATAATAGCGTGATGTGTGATAGTGTAATAGTGTGTAATGTATAATAGTGTAATAGTGTGTAATGTATAATAGTGTGTAATGTATAATAGTGTAATAGTGTGTAATGTATAATAGTGTGTAATGTATAATAGTGTGTAATGTATAATAGTGTGTAATGTATGTTACAGGAGCATTCGACATTTTAAATATATGAACACGTGCAACCATTTCCATAGCGTCAGTGAGTCGGACGGTGCCGCGAGCTCTAACAGAATCATATGCCCTCGTTATGATTACGTCGGTAGCAGGATGGTGGGCGGTGCTGCCGTCTGCTCCATCCTCCCACCTCCAACACACCAACCAGGTGCTCTGCTGCAGTCTCTCTCTCTCCCCCCCCTCTCTCTCGCTCTCTCCCCCCTCTCGCTCTCTCTCTCTCCCCCCCCTCTCTCTCTCTCACCCTCCCTCTCTCCCCCCTCCCTCTCTCTCTCCTCTCTCCCCCCTCTCTTCTCTCCCCCTCCCTCTCTCCCCCCTCCCTCTCTCTCTCCCCCCTCTCTCTCTCCTCTCTCTCTCCCCTCTCTCTCTCCCCCTCTCTCTCCCCCTCCCTCTCTCTCCCCCTCCCTCTCTCCCCCTCCCTCTCTCTCCTCTCTCTCTCCCTCTCTCTCTCTCCCCCCTCTCTCTCTCCCCCTCCCACTCTTTCTCCTCTCTCCCCTCTCTCTCTCCCTCCCACTCTCTCCCTCTCTCCTCTTCCCTCTCTCTCCCTCTCTCCCCTCCTCTCTCCCTCCTTCTCCCCTCTCTCTATCTCTCTCCCCCTCTCTCCTTATCTCTCTCCCCCTCTCTCTCTCTTTCCCTATCTGTCTCCCCCTCTCTCTCCCCTCTCTCTCTCTCTCCCTCCTTCTCCCCCTCTCTCTCTATCTCTCTCCCCCTCCCTCTCTCCTTATCTCTCTCTCTCCCCCTCTATCTCTCCTTCTCTCTCTCCCCTTCTCTCTCCCCCTCCTCTCTCTCTCTCCCCCTCTCCTCTCTCCCCCCTCCTCTCTCTCCTCTCTCCCCTCTTCTCTCTCTCTCCCCTCCTCTCTCTCCCCCTCTCCTCTCTCTCCCTCTCTCCCCCTCCCACTCTCTCTCCTCTCTCCCCCTCTTCTCTCTCTCTCCCCTCCCTCTCCTCTCTCTCTCTCCCTCTCTCTCCCCCTCTCTCTCTCTCTCTCCACTCATCTCTCTCTCTCCCCCTCCCTCTCCTCTCCCCCCTCCTCCTCTCCCCCACCTCTCTCTCTCTCCCCTCCTCTCTCCCCTCCTCTCTCCCTCTCTCTCTCTCTCTCTCCGTCTCCCCCTCTCTCTTGCTCTCCTGCAGCGGTGTCTCCTGCTACGTCACGAGGAGAAAGAAACGCAACGATAACAATGGCGCGGCCGCACGACGCAGCGGCGGGAGGAGCGCGTCGGGTTTGATTCAGTACTGAACACAGCAGCGCGCATGGTGTCTCTCTGCCGCGCCGCCGCCGCGCACAGCAGCGCATCCAGAGAGCTGAGACACACACACCGTGCACGGCCAGCTCGTCCTGCAGCAGCAGCCAGGGGATCTTCTGCTTTCCTTTCTCTCTTTCTCTTCTCTTCCATTTGAAACTTCGGGGTCCAGATGGCGGGACACGAGTGGAAAGATTGGTTCGAACGCGAGAATTTATCGGACAGATCAGCGACATCAGGTGCAGAACCTCCAGGGTGAGTGTCCCTCTCTCTCTCTCTCTCTCTCTCTCTCTCTCTCTCTCTCTCTCTCTCTCTCTCTCTCTCTCTCTCTCTCTCTCTCTCTCTCTCTCTTTATTCTTCTCTCTCAGAGCTGCTCTGGTTTTCACAGACTGGTGCATTTGATAATAATAAGGAGAGCTGGTGTGTTTTGGTTTATTAATAAAAGTGGGTCCGGAGTGGAAACGGTTCCAACTTTAGTATATTCTGCAGCAGAAGGGGGGATAAAGGTCTCTGCAAGACTCTCTGACCTCTTTAGAGGGAGGGTCACTACTGGTAAACACACACAGTAAACACACAGAACAGCGGGGATCTGAACCAACAACCAACACTGTGGCGCTTATTTATTCACAGACTCCACCATTGTGATAGAAAACAAACCCTCGCTTGTTGTCGAGCAGGGAGGCTCACCTGTGGAGTCCAGCCTCAAGTGTCTCTCTCTCTCTCGCTCTCTCTCTCACTCTCTGCCCAAAGTATAATATAGGCTATAGTCTGGCCACACACACACACACACACACACACACACACACACACACACACACACACACACACACACACACACACACACACACACACACACACAGAGTATAATTAACAGGGCAGACACACAAGTAATCAGTCAAGTGGAAATAATTGATTTAATGAGTGTGTGTGGGTGAGAATGAAGCTTTGTTTTAGTCTCTCTGGGTAAAAACCACTTGAGTGACCGAGTTCATCCATGTTTCCTTTAAACAAGCGCCTGTTTTATTTGTTCTAACCAGACCAATTCACGCTGTGGTACATTGGAGCCACTTTATATTCAGTGTTGGTCTAGATTTCTAGAAGAGAAGCAGCCTACACTGTACATATTAATACTGCAACTCTGTTACATACATCTGATTAGCACTATACTCAGTAGTACTCATTTAGCGGCACGGTGGTGTAGTGGTTAACACTGTCGCCTCACAGCAAGAAGGTCCAGGGTTCGATTCCCGCTTGGGGACCAGGTTTCCATGATGCCAGGTACCCAGGTGGGGTATCTCCCAGGCCTTTCTGTGTGGAGTTTGCATGTTCTCCCCGTGCTCGCAAGGGTTTCCCCCCCGATAAGATAAACCCAATGGAAAAACATGCACAACAATAGATCGCTAACGCTGTGGCGTCCTTGACGAAGACGGACAGGAGCACTTGGATTGGTCCCCTGGCGCGGCTCACGTTGACGCCTGTCTGCTCCCGGCTGCCCTTGGGGGGAAGGACGACGGGATGGGTTAATCGCAGATACGAATTGCATGCATGCATCGCATGTGTGCCGATTGATGACCTCTGAGCAGGTCCTAAATTATTATTATATTATTATTTAAATATTCTATACCCAGTTTAATCACCTGTACATTGTATATTACTATTGCACTTTACTACATTTGCACTCTGGTTTACATTTAGTCATTTAGCTGACGCTTTTGAAAGCGACTCACAAGTTCTGTACGACAAGTCATCAGGAAGGGTACAACTCTATCAGCTGAGTAACAATGTTCATCAAAGTGTTGAGCTCTACAGTGTAGGTTAGTTTATTAGGACAAGTGCATGACAGTAAGGTTAGTTATAGGGTTTGATTATTTTCTTCAGATAATGGTTGAAGAAGTGCGTCTTTAGTCGACGGCGAAAGATTGGTCGGGTTTCGGCTGTCCTAACTGGGGTGGGTAGTTCATTCCCCCTTGTGGGGCAAGGACTGAGAATAAGCGGCTTCTCCTTGATGACCCTCCCGGAGCTCGGATAGGAGTAGGTCTGAGGCGGCCAGAAGATGCAGAGCGTAGGGGTCTTGAGGGTGTGTAGTTAGAGACCATTGACCGGAGGTAGGCGGGAGCAGTTCCCTTTGCCGCACGGTATGCCAGGTCGAGGGCCTTGAAGCGGATTCGTGCAGCAATGGGGAGCCAGTGCAGGTCCCTAAGAAGTGGGGAGACATGGGTCGACTTCGGTAGGTTTGAGATCAGGCGGGCCGCTGCGTTCTGAATGAGTTGAAGAGGCTTGGTGGCAGTGGCCGGGAGGCCAGCGAGCAGTGCGTTGCAGTAGTCGAGGCGGGAGATGACAGCTGTACGACCAAAACTAACTTCAATAATAGTAAAACATGAATGTTATTCTCATTCATGTGAGGAATCATCTCTACAGAATATAGCCGTGCAGATTTCAAAACGCTCACATCGGCACTCTGTGTTTCCAGTGTTATTCTCCTGACCGACATCACATGTGATCACAGACCAACAGCTGACCGTCATCACATGTGATCACAGACCAACAGCTGACCGTCATCACATCATGTGATCACGGACCTGATGTACGTTACAGTAACGTTGGAGAAGCGTGTGAGATCACAGGACGTACGTTAATAAAGGGGCAGGCTGCCAAAGAAAAACAATGCTGATTTATTTGGCGCATAATCTCACGCACAACGTCCAAACACTCTATATAGCTACAGTTTTGCACACATTCATTATTATTTAGTTTGACGGATAGTATATTATTATTATTATTATTATTATTATTATATTATTATTATTATTAGTATTGAATATGGCCACCGGTGATGTCATCGGGGGGCATTGAATCCTTGTGTTGTGCCAACATTTTGGGAAATTTGTTCATCGTCTTCTCCAGAGAGAGACAAGAAGATAGATACCAGTTTCCTCTCTGTGCGTTCAGGAGAAAGCTCTCTGGCTGCACGTTAGCCTAGCTTAGCATTGTGGAAACTGGTATCTTATCTTCTTGTCTCTCTCTGGAGAAGACGATAAGCTAATTTCCAAAAAAAAATTGGCGTGTTCCTTTAATTACAAGTAACCCCATGAAATGATGTAGATGAAGAAATAGCAATACCTTGAAATATAAGAAATAGCAACACCTTGTCTTATAGGGAACTATTTCCTTATCATTTAATTGAGTTGTAATTAACAAGACGACACGAGGATTCAATGTCCCCGATGATGACATCGCCGGTGGCCATGATATTCAAACTCATTTACTCTCAATAACCCGTCCAACTAAATTAATGTGTGCAAAACACTCTTGGTTAGAGTTTTTGGATGTGTGCGAGATTATGTGCAAAATAAATGCTAAATCGTAATTTTTTTTGGTGAAGTGTCCCTTTAAATCACATGAATCGCACACGAAGTGTTCCAAAAACAACAACAACAACAACAACAAAACATTCTTCATGTGAAATCCGTCTGTCTTTCCTGTAAAGGGAGGTCCAATCAGTGATGAGCTGGACCAGGGCCGCAGGTCTAACAGCCAATCAGTGATGAGCTGGACCCTGGGGGGGGGACACTTTAAGTGGGGGGGTCTGTGGCTCCTCCCCCAGGAAACACTTCACTTCCTGCATCCCGCTGTACGATTACTTTAAATGCACCAATCTGTGCCCTTTCTGCATCAATTTATGGTGGTAATGTCTTTATTTATGTAAAGGGAAAGACAACATTCAGCTACCCACTGTCACAGATATAATGGGATATAATGCAGTGAGGCTCTCGGCCATTCTGTATTGCTTTCAAATATTTATTCTCTTGTGTTTTATATATAGTTACAGGGAAGAAGGACATGTACATTTTTATATATATATAATATTATGTCCCCTGCAACCCGCCCGCCCTAAATCTACGCCTATGGGCTGTAGAACTGTACAACATAGAACCTCTTTTGCATAATGAATTGTGTGTGTGTTTCTGGAGGGAGGGGGGGCTGTCTTCTGTTTATGAGTATAGATTCTTTGCTCAGGTATTTATGGTTTAAACACTTTACAGTACAAATTCTCAAGGCACGAAGCAGGGCTTCCCGTCAAGACCATTTCAGGTGTACTCTTTTATATATAAATGTAATGCATTAGAATTAGTATTATTATTATATCTTTTAAATGTTTTCTCAGAATTCTATCTTGTAATTCTAAGTTAGTCGTCATCATTTAGAATTCTCTAAATCCATGACAGTGTTATGGTTTGTAACCGACCCCAATCGCACAACACAAGACAGGTATGATGGTTTGCCAAGAAACAGATATTTATTGAGAACAGGGAAAAGGGGCACTGTCCCTTTAAGGGAGAAAACACAAAACACTGGAATAACACAAGAGGGGAAGGTAAAGTGCCTTTAAGAGGCGGGCAGGAAAAGGGAACACTATGGGAAGGTAAAGGGAACGCCTAAGGGAAGGTTAAGGGAACGCCTAGGGACAGAGGAACTAGAGACTAGGAGAACTAGGGACAAGGAGAACTAGGGACAGAGGACTAGGGACTAGGAGAGCTAGGGATAGAGGACTAGGGACTAGGAGAACTAGGGATAGAGGACTAGGGACTAGGAGAACTAGGGACAGAGGACTAGAGAGGGGAGAAACTAGGGACAGAGGACTAGGGACTAGGAGAACTAGGGATAGAGGACTGGGGACTAGGAGAACTAGGGACAGAGGACTAGAGAGGGGAGAAACTAGGGACAGAGGCCCGCGGAGGCGGGCTGGGGACAGGGAGGACTGGGAGGACTGGTGGGAACACCTGGGCCGCTCTGCAGAACTCTCTCGGCAGATCTCCGAGGTGGGTAACGGCGGCCGAGAGGGAGAGAGGAGAGGGTTAATGTACAAAGGGGAAAAACAGAGCAGATGCAGGAGAGGTGACCAGTCCAAATACCAAAGTTAAACAAAGTAAAACTATCTTCGTGAAAAATACACAAAGAGCAAAGTACCAAAACAAATACAAAGAGAATACTATCTTTGGTGTGAACAAACACACAGTGGGAGATGTAACGTCCAAAATAATATCCAAGTGAAACAAACAGAGGCACAACGCTGGGTGAGTGACTGTCAGATTAAAAAGGTGGTAATTCTTCAGTGTTAGAAACACACGAAAACGGAGATGATCTAGACAGTCAAAACTCACCCAGACGTATGCGTAATGGTGCAGGAACAGCAGCGGCGGCGAGGGTGTCGCCACCGGGTAGCTGGCTGTCCGAGCCGAGAACAGAGTGGTGCTGGAACAGGCGGCGGTGGCGAGGGTGTCGCCACCGGGTAGCCGGCTGTCCGAGCCGAGGACAGAGTGGTGATGGAACAGGCGGCAGGTGGCGAGGGTGTCGCCACCGGGTAGCTGGCTGTCCGAGCCGAGAACAGAGTGGTGCTGGAACAGGCGGCGGTGGCGAGGGTGTCGCCACCGGGTAGCCGGCTGTCCGAGCCGAGGACAGAGTGGTGATGGAACAGGCGGCGGTGGCGAGGGTGTCGCCACCGGGTAGCCGACTGTCCGAGCCGAGGACAGGGTGGTGCTGGAACAGGCGGCGGTGGCGAGGGTGTCGTCACCGGGTAGCCGACTGTCGGAGCCGAGGAACAGAGTGGTGCGCCACTGCTTGAGTGCGCACCGGAACCGAGAGACGCATCAGGGTTCGTCTGCGTGGAGGAGTGTGCCAAGCACGAAGGTCTGGAAGATGCGCTCCTGCGCGCTGGTCTGGAGAGCGTGCCAAGCTCAAAGGTCTAGGAGATGCGCGTCTGCGCGCTGGTCGGGAGAGCGTGCCAAGCTCGAAGGTCTAGGAGATGCGCGTCTGCGCGCTGGTCGGGAGAGCGTGCCAAGCTCGAAGGTCTAGGAGATGCGCGTCTGCGCGCTGGTCGGGAGAGCGTGCCAAGCTCGAAGGTCTAGGAGATGCGCGTCTGCGCGCTGGTCGGGAGAGCGTGCCAAGCTCGAAGGTCTAGGAGATGCGCGTCTGCGCGCTGGTCGGGAGAGCGTGCCAAGCTCGAAGGTCTAGGAGATGCGCGTCTGCACGCTGGTCGGGAGAGCGTGCCAAGCTCGAAGGTCTGGAAGATGCGCGTCTGCGCGCTGAGGTCTGGAGAGCGTGCCAAGCTCGAAGGTCTGGAAGATGTGCGGCTGCGCGCTGGTCTGGAGAGCGTGCCAAGCTCGAGGGTCCTTGGAAGATGCGCGTTGCGCGCTGAGGACTGGAGAGCGTCTGCGCTGGTCTGGATGTGCGTCAGAACGAACAGCTGCGCGGGGGTCTGCAGTGGAACGCTGGGGTGCCTCCCGTGGAATGACAGGGAGCGCAGACCAGTCTCCCCCACAGGCAACGGCGACAGCTGGCGAAGGCTGGAGCAGACATCTCGACGCCGGAGAATGGAACAGCATAGGCAGACAGAGGATCTCCCGAAAGAGTCTAGATGTTTAGAGAATATGACTCGGCAAGTATACAACACGACCCCACGCCGAAAAGAGGGGAAGCGCCCTGGTATTTAAAGCCCACAGGGGGACTAATTAGCCTGCCACCACAGGTGCGAGAGATAATAGATAATCGAACAGGTGTGGCCACTGAGGGTAAAGAACGAGAGGGTGGGGGCTAGAGAGAGTGAGTGAGAAGGGAAAATAAACAGTATAGGCTTAAAGAAACAGAGAAAAGGTGGTGAGCAGCGGGCAAAACCTCACAGACAGGGTTAAAGTTAGTCTTAAGTTATATTCTTGTTTCGGGGGCGGCTAAGTGGCGCAGTGGGCAAGGCGCTCGCCACTAATGCAGGAGATGCTGGATTCGAGCCCAGCTCTCGGTGTTGCTACCAGCTTGGCTGGTCGTTCATACTAATACAATTGGCAGTATTAGGGGTGGGAAAGCTGGTGGGTGGGGATCGGACGTTGTGGACAGCGACTCCTACAGGTCGGTTGGTGCGCCTGCGCAGCAGAATCAGGAAGTGACGGGGGCGGCGTGTCCCTCCCACGCGTTACTCCTCGCCACTGAGAGGTCGCGCTGTACAGGTAAAAATATGCGACGGCTGCCTCCTCGTGTACCGGAGGGGACACGTGATGCAAGGCTTCGTCCACATTGCAGCCGACCAGTGGGAGGCATGGTCTAGCAACGTTCGAGACAGGGGAGGGTAGAATTGGATAACACGAAATTGGGATGGGAGAAAAATAGAAAATGGGGAGAAAAAGTAGATAAAAAAAAAGGTTAGTCTTGTTTCCAGCCTCTGAAAGGGTTAAGTTAGTCTTGTTTCCAGCCTCTGAAAGGGTTAAGTTAGTCTTGTTTCCAGCCTCTGAAAGGGTTAAGTTAGTCTTGTTTCCAGCCTCTGAAAGGGTTAAGTTAGTCTTGTTTC